>NC_090652.1:129962148-130262148 GCF_040937935.1 Hyperolius riggenbachi | reverse complement strand
TAACGCACATGTGTGGAGCAATTACATGCGACAAAAGGTTTTAAATTTGTGCGGTACCATAGAGTTACATGACTTCCGGTTCAACACACATCGCCATGCAAGATTCCCGTCAATGCAGTGATGCACTCATGGTGGCCAAGCATCAAAAATGTAACTTCCATCATGGCACATTGCATCGCACAGGTATGAAAGGCCCTATAGACTGTCTTGGCATAGCGTTAGCCTGCAGCAAAACAGACCAACACACCGGGCCAATGTGAAAGGGCCCTATGGAGTCAGAGAAGGATAGGAAGCCAGGAGATCATAGGTCACCGGTCAGCTATAGATACATTTAATAAAGAAAAGACATAGTGAATGGTGTATTATTTATTACTTTATCCTCTGTACACTTCTAAAATCCAATTATTAATCCTTATTAATAGAAAAAAACTTATGTGTGATAACATTGCAACACAGTATGTTCAACTAGTAAATTTGGCAAACTAGACAATTAGTCATTAAGCTGTATTACTTTGTTAGAAATCACAGGTTCTCGTTGTTAACAGTGGTTTCAGATACAACAGATAGAATAATTTGTTTTAAATTTCACCTTGCAAGCACTTCACAATTAGCTTTTATGAATATTTGTGAATGACCCTCATGTTATCTAAAATTGGATTTTAAGTTCTAAATGTCCAATTATACCCCAACAATGTCCAATAGAATATAAACTGGGAAGTCCATCTTATTTCACATATGCTACTGAATGCTTGTCAGGCCATGATAAATGTGCTCCGTTCCTAGCATATGCGGATTAAAATATGTGACCTTGCAATAAGGCAGAACATGTAAAATTCACCAAAAATACAGTATACTTATGTATGAACTTGTTTATTAAAAGAGAAATTATGTTATTTTCTATTGAAACTATACAAATGAAGAAAAAAGGCTATATAATATGAAAAATAATGCTAAGTAGAGTATGTACCGTAAATGCTATTATTATAAATATATAGAGTAAAGTGTACACCGGCAATGAACAATTCGTTGGTAATGAAAGGCAATTACTACTTTGAAACATAAGGTAGATTTTTTTGTTATTCCTTTAAACTGAGTATACAATACTGCTGGATACACATGAGATGTTAAAACTGGAGTAATATGTTTCGTAGACTGAGGCTGGGAGCACAATAGTTTGAATGGCCAGCGTTTTAGCGCATAGCAGAAAACACGCACAAAATCACACTTGATGAAGGTCTACTGTCTGCATTGCAAATTAAAGTTCTCTGCAATTTGCAATGTACCATTTTAAAATTACTGAACATGTTGGATCCTACTGCTTAGTGTATGCAAATTGCATGTGTTATTTTTCTATCACATAAATATGATACTGTATTTATCCCCATTAAAAAAGACAGATTAAAAAAAAAATGCGGAACACAAATACATGAAAAATGCATGAAAAACACAAATGGAAAATGCAACCACAAATGCATGCAAAACACAAAACCAAAAATTCAAGACACACATGGCAGAAATGTCCCACACTTTATGACAGTACTGTATGTTTCATTGTATTTGATGCAATGTGCAGATAACATTCAGCAGTGTTTTCCTGTTTCATTGTGTTCACAGAACAACTCCCACTGTGAACCTAACACTTTGGGCCATATGCAATTCACTTTTTCCCCTGAGTTTTCTCCTAGGTGATATTTTCAAAACATGTAAATAAAATGCCATTTACACCACCAGCAAACAAAAAAATACTCAAAATAATTTGGTCAGTACTTTTTCACCTACTTTGTGGTACTTTTTCCATTGCAAAGTTCAAAAAAATTAATCTAACTCGAAGAAGAAAAATTATCTCCCAGGAAAAAACTCAGGAGAAAAAGTGAATTGCATTTGGCCCTATGTCTGTTGAGATGCAGTGTGTGACTTAAGTTACAGCATACACACATGAGATAAAAGTATTTTACAGTGAAGAATGATCAATGACTGATTGGCTGGTAATTTGTGTAAAAAAGTTACTAAACTACTGAAAAAGATAACAACTAAAGATGTTTGACTCTCAGTCTGTCAAATTCATCCTGATTTCATCAGACGTTTTATGATAACAATTGTCCTTTTCACAATGTGAGGTTGTCAGATATCTCTAAGGGCTAGTTCACAGTGCTCAGTTGCATTGCAGAATAAAGGTGCCCAATGCCATAAATCAGGTGATGTATGAGCAGATTGATGAAGAGACAGATCTCTCTCTGAACAAATTTGATTGGAGAGACATGTGTTGTCTGCCCATACACCACAGGCCGATTCACAAACAAAATGAAGCATGAAATCTCTCAGGAATCAGCCTATTGACGCTGCATCCACCACCTTGCTGCCCCCACGCTGTTGCCCCTTAATGTAAAATGTGCCCCCTGCAGTATACTTTACCTGTTGGTGTCTGCTGCTGGCTCTGTGCTCCATCCACATGCCCCACATGGTTGCCGGGCGTAATATGTGTGTGTTATGTCACACACACTCCAAATATAGGTCAGCAACCACGTGGTAGTGTGTATACGGATGGAGCACAGAGCCAGAGACAGACAGGAAAAGTATACTACATGGGACACCGGGAGGGGCGCATTTTACACTGTGGGGGCAGCGCTGGGGATTCCCAAAATTCCCCAAATTGGTTGTATCGTTGATCGGACATGCTCTTGACAGCACCCATTTTTATCCAATCCAATTATAATCATAGAATAATCATACAAATAAATACCATCAATTTATTAGGTTCACAGTACAATATCAGCAAGAGGCAAGAGGTAAGGTCAAAGGCATAGAGCAAGAGTCCGCAACAGAAGTCAAAACAGATCAGGAACCAGGATCATGATCAAGAGCTGTTTAGACAGTCAAATTGGTAGAGCAATCAGGTCAGGTGATCCATTATCATGAACTCCGGATACCACCCACAAGTGGATCAAGGAGCTATGACCATGCGAAGATCAGAAAGGGCCACCTGCTGGAAGGCCGCGAAAGTCCATGGCAGTTTTCACAAATGATGCCACCAGAAAATAAACTGTAGCTGTGTCCATGACATAATACCCCCTTCCCTCTTAGGAGTGGGCTCCAGATGCTTCAACTTTACATTGTTTTGCAAAGATGTCTAATGGCAAAATGGACTCACAAAGCCAAGGCTGGGTGGCAGGGGTGGGAGACATTTGATGAGACTAGGTACCTGGAGTCTGTGGTAGGCAGCTTACAGTACTTGAAGAGGCTGGAGACTGTAGAAGCTGGTGTGCAGGTTGGACTATCTGCTGGTGCAAATTCAACTAGAACTGGTGGTGAGGCTGGCAGGGCAAACAGTGCCATTTGGGTAAAAATGGTGCAATTGTCCAAGAGCCCCTGACCCCCCCCCCCCCCAAAGTGTTTTCTAACCACTGCTCCCCAGGGCCTTTTCACATTTAACAGTGGTCTGCCCCCACTGTTCCATGTGGCCCTTGCATATGTAGATGTTGTCTTTCCCCATTTCTCGCTGGGGCCACTGTCCCGGTGCATAACTTGTTCTGGATGGAGAAGAGGCAGGCATCGTGGCTGGAGACAGCATGGATGGAGTAGCACCAGGACAGGTATCACTCATGCACAGTGGAGCACAACTGTGTATGACTGGGAATTTATTGCTGCTGACTGCAGGACAATGGAGTGCCCCAGGAGGACAGCGAGGGAGCCCATGTCCTACAGGGGGATGGAGGAAACCCCAGGTAAGTATAAATGTTTATCTTTGTTTTATCTTAGGTACACATTAGGTAAATAAACTCTAGCATTTTATTATTATTATTATTTAGTATTTATATAGCGCCAACATATTACGCAGCGCTGTACAGTGTATATATATATATATATATATATATATATATATATATATATATATATATATATATATATATATATATATATATATATATATATATATATTGTCTTGTCACTAACTGTCCCTCAAAGGAGCTCACAATCTAATCCCTACCATTGCCATATGTCTATATTATGTAGTGTAAGTACTGTAGTCTAGGGCCAATTTTTAGGGAGAGCCAATTAACTTATCTGTATGTTTTTGAAATGTGGGAGGAAACCGGAGTGCCCGGAGGAAACCCACACAGACACGGAGAGAACATACAAACTCTTT
Source organism: Hyperolius riggenbachi (assembly GCF_040937935.1). Classification (NCBI taxonomy): domain Eukaryota; kingdom Metazoa; phylum Chordata; class Amphibia; order Anura; family Hyperoliidae; genus Hyperolius; species Hyperolius riggenbachi. Next base: position 130,258,004 of record NC_090652.1, on the reverse strand, counting down.
GCAGATAGTGCCCTGGCTGGGATTCGAACCAGGGACCCAGCGCTGCAAGGCGAGAGAGCTAACCACTACGCCACCGTGCTGCCCACATGCATGTGAAAGCTTGCTTTTTAAAAAAAAAAGAAAGAAAAGAAAGAAAGAAAATAATACCAGAAAAATGATGGTGAGCGTTGTATAATGTTTTAAATTGTAAAGCACTTCCATGTTAGTCATATTTTCCCAAAAATCTTTAAGTAGATAGAAAACAGGTATCACAGGAAAGTGATAACATCTCAGACTACAAAACTTGTTTGAAGCATATATCCAGAAGTATTTAAAACATAGCAAGCAGCATTGTTACAAAGAGCCAACTAAGACTTTGTATTAGGTTTGAAAATTTTTGGGCAGACAAAAGACCCAAAGACAAAAGTTTCACCATCCAGTATTCTTCTTTTCAATGCATGCAATGCAATGTATTCTTCTATTCAATGCATTACTGTGCACCCATGCTATGCATCTGAGTGCCTAATCTCCATGCTCCCCTCCAGTGACTAAGCATTACCTTGTATTCATACTGTGCTGTGTGATCTGGTTTTTGTTGTATTCCTGTATTGTCATATTGCTGTATGTCACAACTAAATATTGCCTGTAACCTAAATCAATGTCCAGCGCTGCCTAATATGTTGGCGCTTTATAAATACAAAAAATAAATAAATAATAAATGAATGCCGTTTCTGCTTCTAGTAGTATTTCACAGACTGGAGTTAGTTACTTATTTTTTGTTATATTCTTTAACATTGCATGGCAATGACGTGCATATACTGTTGCGTGAATGTCTGTGTGAACTGTCATGCTTGAAAAATTACATATAGACAACAGAGAACCACAGTTAGGCTGGATATCTTAGGGAAAACCCATCAATTTCACAAAAGTGTATATTAAAATGAAATCATTAACCCTATAAAACCATTGGCAAAGCATGCCATTCATTTTAGTATGAAACCTATTAAATGGATAAAAGCATTAGGTAGACTAGATAATATGTATGCTTTGTTGTGAAATTTTTGCATTTTTTACCTCTTCCTTTTATTTTTGTAGACACAATGGTGTGTTGTTATGTAGTCATCAATTGACATTCTGAATGTTAATTGAAGCAGCATTTGTTAAATTGTATATAAAGTACGTTATTCAAATTACGCTCATAGGATACCAGAATAGACTGCTTGTTACTGTACACAAAATGAATATCAGTGGAGTTAGGAAGAAGATGTGTTCCAAAAGAAAATTAGTAGTAGGTTAAATAGTAACTGATGATTGGAGCATATTATGACCAAATTTTATTGTAGCACATAAATGTGCTTATTATATCAAGTTCATATATGGGTATATACAGCATTGTGCAGTTTAGGAACACAGGCAACTGTGTTTTTCATAATTTGTATGATTCTGAACATCTCTGACAAACCTGCATTCAGGTAAATCAGAAGATTTGCAATTTACCAATTTGTCTTTGTTTTTAAATTGATTTGATCATTCCTAATTCCCATCATACCTAATCACACCAAAGCTATGCTCTTTTCTTCAGTGCTTTGTAAATAAATGTTGCAATTTATGAGAACAAAAACATTGTACATCATTAGTTATTTAATGCAATTTAGGCTAATTCAAATGGGAAATTAGTGTAGAAAATATGAACATAAAATGTCCCATGTGCAATCTAGGCCCAATGAACTGAGGGCTAATCAACAATGAATTATGTAATAATATCATTTAGGTCTTTGTATCTTAATAAGTGTCCACCCACCTAAAGAAAAAAACAGTGGGCACTTACAGACTGTACAAAACTATAAGGTATTCACATCAAGTTAACCTGAAAGCATTGCAAAAAACAGTGATAAAAACTGACGTATAATAAACTATAGCAGCTCATCAAAATAGCTGCTTAATTGAGGTTATTGCAATAACGTCAAGGTTATACACAGTGCTTTTGTAATGCGAACACTAGCATTGGTATTTGCACTTCATATGAAATAAGTACAGAGGTAAAGTTAGTTAGTATATCAAAAGGAAAGTTTTTGCGTTTACAATCAATTTGGTTTTGAAGGATAATAATTGAATTTGACTATAAACATTGCACCCAACACAGGAGGGCACCACTACATTTATATTAGAGTTTCGGGTCTTCCCTTTTCTACGCCACTCTTGGGCATTTTTCATAGCATAATAAATAAAATAATGAGATTTATAGTGTGTTTTTGCAACTTCCACTGAAATAGTTATGTACTATGTTATTTGTTAAATAATGTAAATGTCTGTATGTAACACGTATAATTTATCAAAGCTGAAGCAAAATCCCATGGTATCATGGGTTCTATAGGTTGGCTGAGAACAGGATTAATGAAGTAGCCACTATATCACGTTTAGTCACTTCTTGTGGGATTGTATAGGGCATTCTAATGCCATGGGATTATATAGTGGCTTTGATGGATTTTACGTTTTTTTTTATTGTTTGTTTCTTTAAAAAAAAAAAAAAAAAAGCAGCGGCCATTATAAATAAGATATATAATTTTTTACTGACATTTTCAGAATCTGCTAACACATTGTCGATTCCGGTAACTGAGATCTAGATAGATTTTATCACTGTTTGCATCTTATGATGAGAAGGTTTCCTATGGATTAGAACAAGTTGTAAAGTTTTATAGTTATTACGTTTTTTCTTTATTAACAAACTAGAATAGTCCCCCAAAAATAACTTGATTACACTCAAAGAATTTACAGACTCTCACGGGAATATTTTCTAAATTTAATAATGATTCCAGAAGTAATTACAGAACATTATTGAGTTGCAGGTTTCTCAAACTGGCAAATTATAGCTAAGACTTTCACAATGTTGCTGAATCTGTAGGCAGAACTGATTTGCTCAATCATATTTCTTCAAGTTGCTTTAATTTTCTGTTTTCCAGTTATATAGCTGCAGTAATCTCAACTATATAAAAGTGTCAGGCCTTTTTACTACTGCTGCAAACCTTCCTGTTCATGCGCTGCTAGGTTCAGCATATGCAAAGAAAAAGAATCAGTTGGAAGAGACTTTCAAGAGTGCTGGAATAACTCTTTCAGTGAACTGAGGAAGATATCATATGTACGGTTATTTACTTCCTGATTCATTCTGCTGAGACAGTAACAACACTATAACAAACATGCATGGTTTGTACAAGTGAAAAAAACAAGCTTTTTTTTAAACTGTATTTTTTTACAAAAGAGGCTACATTAACTACATACTGATTTTTACATGTGGAAACAATTAGACCATGAATTCAGATAGTTCACAACTTGGCCCTGTTCAATTAACATTTTCTCCTAAGCTTTCTGCTAGGAGATAATGTTTCATCTTCCCTTTAAAATAACTTTCCAGCACTTAAAAAAAAGTACCAAAAAGTAGATAAAAAGGTACTATCAAAATTATCCTGAGAATTTTCTAGCTCACTGGTGGCTTAAAAGCCATTTAATTAATAAATTAGGAAAATGGGGTGTGGAGATATATTGAGGTGCTGATGATATTAAGGATAACAGGAACATATTCTTTCATTTTTTTCTGCCAGAAGGGAGCAGGTTACCTTGAGTTGCTTGGGGCAAGGAAATGGGTGATTGTCTTGACCATATGAGGTGCTTTGAGTCTGTATGCAGTTCCTCTGAGAGTGCTAATGGGATTATCTGCCTGGCTTTTGAACTCAGGAGACGGCCCATTGTCTCAATACACAAAGCAAGAGGACCAGAGCCTGGAGACTAACACAGGAACGTTTGAAATGTACATGGCAGGCTATTAGAAATGGGTGAAGTCCTGTTGATACCATTTTTTACCTGTGGAAATTAAATCATTAGTGGAGGTGCAAAACTATACCCTGTAAATGACATCTAATAAAACGGAGACAGGAAAAAGCCTTAATCAAGTTTTCACCTGGAGTTAAAAGACTCACTTCACAATCTTTGATGTATAGACTTTTACCTGGAAATGGAATATGTCTAAGATTTAATTAAAACCTAGTTCCTCCCCTCCCCAAGGAAGTTGCAGCCTCCAGGCGTAGCTCAGAGTATAAAAAGCAGAGGCAAATGCCTAGTGACCATCTGCTCTGGGAGTTAGCGCATAGCTAGAGTCGATCTCGACTTCCGGTCGAATAAGCGGCATGCTCCTGCCGACAACGTTGAGACCTTCAAGTTGGTAACGTTTTTTTTAATCCCCATTTTTATTTTACGCAAATATCCGTGTGTGTTATCTTTGTAACTTTTATCTTGTAACTATTTTTACTTTGTTTTTTGTAATCTTTTTGTATATATTAAGTTCTGCATTGTTCTATGTTTTTCTAGAATATTAAATTATTATTTAATAAGTTTGACTTCTGCCGTACTAAACTAACACTCATAGCCTAGAAGAGACTGAAGTTTAACCGTGTATAAGTTCATGCCTAATTGTACGCTTGAGCAACACTACCGTATGAAATTGTAATTGCATTGTGTGTGGGGGCGTTTGTCATACGTTGGCCTAAGCGTGCAGCTGACCCAACGTACGAACAACGCCAGTGCGAGTAGCGACAGCAGAGTGGCTAACAGTATCGTTCGGAACGACTGTTAGTAGGTCTTTGCTTCACGACAGTGTAAGATTGCAACTGTGTGTGTGTGGGTGCGTGGCGTTCCCGTATTTGGCCTAAGCGCAAAGCTGACCCAAATACGAAAACGCGGAGTGCGCGCTGAGGACTCGACAGCAGAGTGGAAGTGTCTAGCGAACCGCTAGTGGTGGCAGTGAGAGGTGTTCTGAGGGGTCCCAGCCTTGTTTTAGCTTGACTAAGGCTGCTTCCCCTCTCAATCTGGTCAAACCCGCAGTCGGGAACCGTATACGCAGGCGTGCCGCGGGCCGGTTCCTGACATAATTGGCTGGCAGTGGTGGCATCGTTTAGTACATTAGTACGCAGTTTAGCTCGCTATTCTGAGTACTAAAGGCTGGAAGCTTGCTAGAAGCAACTAGCCTACAGAAGTCTACTCAGTGCAGAATCTATATACGTTTTTTTTTGGTTCAAAGATACACACTTGGTGTTTGCTTTCCCTCCCCCCTTTTTTCTTTTTATTTTGTGCAACACGATGGCTCAGAAAGCATCCAGCTATGCAAGGCAAAACAAAGAGATACTACTCAACCTGCGTGAGCACAAAGGCATCAAGACGGTGAGCGGCCAGACTAAGGAGCAGTTAGTTCGTGCGCTCGAGGAGTATGATGAGGCAGAGCAAGCCTGTGCTTCAACGTCAGTGGATGCAGCTCATGACACGCCAGAGGAGGAATCGCTCCCGCTACAGGATGCGAGTGGAGACGATGTCCTGGATGATCCACCGAACACTAAGATGACATCTCTGGAAGCTGATCTACAGCTACTGAACTCGGCTGATCCTGAACTGCGCCTAAAGCTGATCCTACTGCACCGACAGGCAGAGAAGGAACAAGCGGCACAGCGACTCCAGGCCGAGAGGGAACAAGCTGCACAGCGACTCCAGGCCGAGAGGGACAGACTCCAGGCCGAGAGGGAACAAGCTGCACAGCGACACCAGGCCGAGAGGGAAAGTGCTGAACGGCAACACCAGCTGGAGCTGGCTAAACTTCAGCAGCAGAACCGGTCTGCTGGACCCGCAGAACGCGAAGGTGAGCGAGTCCACAGAATCCCCCTGGATAAGTTCCCCGCTATGGACAAGGACTCTGACATAGACACTTTCCTACAGGGGTTTGAAAGGACTTGTCGGCAGTATGGGGTGCCCCGTGAGCAGTGGGCAAGATACCTCACACCAGGGCTGAGAGGCAAGGCCCTGGAGGCGTTTGTGAGTCTCCCCCAGGAGGAAGAAACAGACTTTGAGGCAATTAAGAAAGCCATCATTGCGCGATACCACCTCACGCCAGCGGTGTATCGAAAACGTTTCAGGACAGTGCAGCGAGGTCCTAATGACAGCTACCTGGATCATGCTTGCAACCTGCGCACTGCCTTCCAGCAGTGGCTAAAAGGACTGTCAGTTAAAACCTTGGATGCCCTGCAGGAGCTGATGATAAAAGACCAGTTCTTACACAACTGTCCTGTTGAGGTCCGGCTGTTTGTGCTGGATCGAGAACCAAAGACAGTGGATGAGGCTGCGGAAATGGCCGATGCCTACACCGCCCATAGAGCACCTGAGTCCCGGAGGACTACTACGCCCAGCTGGAGAGGAGAACAGATTGCTAAACCTGTTTCACCCAGCACCCAGAGGAGGCAAGCACCGCTGTCTCCTGGATTCAAGCAACCTGACACTCGGAAATGCTTTGTATGTGACAGGGTGGGTCATATCAGCACGACTTGCCCAGAGAGGAAGAGGGAGGCCCCAAAATCCAGTGAGGCCTCAAACGCCAGTGAAGTCCCAACGGCTTTGTGTGCTACCAGGAATGCCACTGGCTATGCAGAGAATCTGCAGCTTGTCACGGTTGGGGGTACAGTTGCCACTGGGCTGAGAGACACTGGAGCAGAAGTGACTCTCATACATCCCCAGCTTGTGAACCCGGAGCAGTACATACCTGGGAAAATGATTGCTGTCAGAGGAATTGGGGGTGTCACCCCAGCCATACCCACCGCCTTGGTCCACCTGAATTGGGGGGCCGGCAGCGGATTGAAAGAAGTTGGGGTAACCGACAAAATCCCCACCAACGTTTTGCTGGGTACTGACCTGGGACGGTTAGTGGCCCGGTATGAGCCTACTCCAAACCCTGTGGGGCCTGCATCCCCAGCAGAAGTTCAGGACTCTTGCAAGGTACTGTTTGATAATGCTGTGCAAATGGGGAGTGCTGGCGAGGCCCCAGGGGCTATGGACTGTTTGCTAGGAGCCAGCCCTAGTGATTCTCCAGTGCCTAGGCCTGGAGTGGGACATGTTGATCCGGAGAATGCAGAAACTGATGATGTCCTTTATGACGCATGGACTATCGAGGCGATCGATGCAAGAACTAGTGATGCTACTTGTGAAGTGCTGGGTAGCACTGGGTATAATGCAGCAGATAATGTTGATGTGGAATGTAATGTTCTAAATGTCAATATGTGTAAGATGGATAATGCTGATGTCATATGTGTTGTGCTACATAATGCTGTGTGTCAGGTGGACACTCCTTCGGCTGCAGGAGTAACCAGCCGGGCTCGCTGGGCTGCAGCAGATGGATTGCCCACTGAAGGGGCAGACGGCACCAGGCCAGATCTTTCCCCTTCAGATGTTTTTAAGACCAAATGTGATGTGATTCATGATGTGTATAATGTGGGCACTCCCTCAGCTGCAGTGGTAACCCGCAGCGCTAGCGGGTCTACAGCAGAGGGACTGTCCACCGAAGTGGCAAATGTTGCTGGGTCAGCCACATCCAATTCGGAACCTGGCCCGGAGGGCCCAGGAGCCTCTCCGTCTGCAGCCTTCCTGGAATGTGTGACAGGCAGCACTGAGCTCTCTGGGGCTGTTCGATTTGACAGCAGCCTGGAAGAGCTCAGGGGGCTAGCCAGCAGGTCACCAGCTGGGAGGGGCGGGCTGAGAGGGTCCTGGGAAGTTATTCCCTCTGAGCTGTCCGAGGTCGGAGGAGGCAGACCGGCAGATAATCGTTCCCCAAAGGGACAGAGAGATAGCTCCTGCCACTATAGAGGAAGTGCGTGTAGCGACGGTTGGAACCCTTCCCCAGCTGCAGCACTGTCTCTATGGTCGCCAATTCACGGTTGTCACTGACTCACATTCCCCTGGTTGGTTACGTCAGGTTGCCAAGGGTAGTGATGCTCAAATACCCCTTTTTAAAATTCAAGTTTGGTCGAATTCGAATAGTAAATTATTCGAGGTCAGTCGAATATTCGAGTCGAATAATTTTTACTATTCGATTCGACCTCGGACTTCGAGCTCACTATTCGAGTCGGTATTCGAGCTCACTATTCGAGCTGACTATTCGAATTGGCCTTAAATAGCTTCCAACACTTGTTTTGAGGGTGAATGAAACATCTTTTTTTTCCAAGTAACAACAGCAAGTGATTATGTGGGGATGTTCCTTTAAAAAAAAATGTGGAAAGAGAAGTTGTGTCCTTAATTTTGTTCAGTAGTGTTACTGTATATACTTGTTCTTCTTCTTCTTTATCTTTCTTCTTCTTCTTCTAGATCTTCTTCTTCTATATCTTCTTCTTCTTCTTCTATATTGTCTTCTTCTTCTTCTTCTTCTTCATCATCTTCTTCTTCTTCTTCATCATCTTCTTCTTCTTCTTCATCATCTTCTTCTTCTTCTTCATCATCTTCTTCTTCATCTTCTTCATCTTCTTCTTCTTCTTCATCTTCATCTTCTTCTTCTTCTTCATCTTCATCTTCTTCATCTTCTTCTTCTTCATCTTCTTCTTTTTCTTCATCTTCTTCTTCTTCTTCTTCTTCATCTTCTTCTTCTTCTTCTTCATCTTCTTCTTCTTCTTCTTCTTCTTCTTCTTCATCTTCTTCATCATCTTCTTCATCTTCTTCTTCTTCTTCTTCATCTTCTTCTTCTTCATCTTCTTCTTCTTCATCTTCTTCATCTTCTTCATCTTCTTCTTCTTTTTCATCTTCTTCTTCATCATCTTCTTCATCTTCTTCTTCATCTTCTTCTTCATCTTCTCCTTCTCCTTCTTTTTCAATATCGTCTTCTTCTTCTTCTTCACATATTTCTCTTTTCAATTTTTTTTTTAAAGAAATGCAGCTATTTTTGAGCGTAACAAATAGCTGGTGGGCGCACGCATGTTGGAAGCGCCATTGTATGTGCTCCCTGGCAGTGGAAACACACAGACAGCAGGAGGTAAATTCAGCAGCAGGAGGAGGAGGATGAGTGTGTGGCAGCAGGCAGTCAATGAGGCAGGCAGCTCGCCGTGACATAATAGCCCTGGTACCTAGCGGTGATACCAGGTCTGTAAATAAACACAACAGGAGGTCCCAGACAGCGGTCGTGCAGCCCACATTGTGTCCAATACACAACTGGGACAACACAGTTTTCAACCCGGGCACCTCAGAAAAATTAAACCTTTTTTTTTTTTAATGGTTTGTTTGGTTTTGGTTTTGCAACCAATATAGCTATTGTTTGACGTAATAGCTGGTGGCAGAGTGGCAGCAGAAGGTAATTCTGTGTACCCTGGCAGTGGGAAACACAGACAGACAGCAATAGCAGCAGGAGGAATGGAGGAGTAATGTGAGCAGCTATTGTTTGACGTAATAGCTGGTGGCAGAGTGGCAGCAGAAGGTAAATCATCTGTGTAGTGTACCCTGGCAGTGGGAAACACAGACAGACAGCAGCAGCAGCAGCAGGAGGAGGTGTGGAGGAGCAGTGTGAGTGTGGCAGCAGGTAGGCAGCGTGACATAATAGCCCTGGTACCTAGCGGTGATACCAGGTCTGTAAATAAACACAACAGGAGGTCCCAGACAGCGGTCGTGCAGCCCACATTGTGTCCAATACACAACTGGGACAACACAGTTTTCAACCCGGGCACCTCAGAAAAATTAAACCTTTTTTTTTTTTTAATGGTTTGTTTGGTTTTGGTTTTGCAACCAATATAGCTATTGTTTGACGTAATAGCTGGTGGCAGAGTGGCAGCAGAAGGTAATTCTGTGTACCCTGGCAGTGGGAAACACAGACAGACAGCAACAGCAGCAGGAGGAATGGAGGAGTAATGTGAGCAGCTATTGTTTGACGTAATAGCTGGTGGCAGAGTGGCAGCAGAAGGTAAATCATCTGTGTAGTGTACCCTGGCAGTGGGAAACACAGACAGACAGCAGCAGCAGCAGCAGGAGGAGGTGTGGAGGAGCAGTGTGAGTGTGGCAGCAGGTAGGCAGCGTAACATAATAGCCCTGGTACCTAGCGGTGATACCAGGTCTGTAAATAAACACAACAGGAGGTCCCAGACAGCGGTCGTGCAGCCCACATTGTGTCCAATACACAACTGGGACAACACAGTTTTCAACCCGGGCACCTCAGAAAAATTAAACCTTTTTTTTTTTTTAATGGTTTGTTTGGTTTTGGTTTTGCAACCAATATAGCTATTGTTTGACGTAATAGCTGGTGGCAGAGTGGCAGCAGAAGGTAATTCTGTGTACCCTGGCAGTGGGAAACACAGACAGACAGCAACAGCAGCAGGAGGAATGGAGGAGTAATGTTAGCAGCTATTGTTTGACGTAATAGCTGGTGGCAGAGTGGCAGCAGAAGGTAAATCATCTGTGTAGTGTACCCTGGCAGTGGGAAACACAGACAGACAGCAGCAGCAGCAGCAGCAGGAGGAGGTGTGGAGGAGCAGTGTGAGTGTGGCAGCAGGTAGGCAGCGTGACATAATAGCCCTGGTACCTAGCGGTGATACCAGGTCTGTAAATAAACACAACAGGAGGTCCCAGACAGCGGTCGTGCAGCCCACATTGTGTCCAATACACAACTGGGACAACACAGTTTTCAACCCGGGCACCTCAGAAAAATTAAACCTTTTTTTTTTTTTTAATGGTTTGTTTGGTTTTGGTTTTGCAACCAATATAGCTATTGTTTGACGTAATAGCTGGTGGCAGAGTGGCAGCAGAAGGTAATTCTGTGTACCCTGGCAGTGGGAAACACAGACAGACAGCAACAGCAGCAGGAGGAATGGAGGAGTAATGTGAGCAGCTATTGTTTGACGTAATAGCTGGTGGCAGAGTGGCAGCAGAAGGTAAATCATCTGTGTAGTGTACCCTGGCAGTGGGAAACACAGACAGACAGCAGCAGCAGCAGGAGGAGGTGTGGAGGAGCAGTGTGAGTGTGGCAGCAGGTAGGCAGCGTGACATAATAGCCCTGGTACCTAGCGGTGATACCAGGTCTGTAAATAAACACAACAGGAGGTCCCAGACAGCGGTCGTGCAGCCCACATTGTGTCCAATACACAACTGGGACAACACAGTTTTCAACCCGGGCACCTCAGAAAAATTAAACCTTTTTTTTTTTTTTTATGGTTTGTTTGGTTTTGGTTTTGCAACCAATATAGCTATTGTTTGACGTAATAGCTGGTGGCAGAGTGGCAGCAGAAGGTAATTCTGTGTACCCTGGCAGTGGGAAACACAGACAGACAGCAACAGCAGCAGGAGGAATGGAGGAGTAATGTGAGCAGCTATTGTTTGACGTAATAGCTGGTGGCAGAGTGGCAGCAGAAGGTAAATCATCTGTGTAGTGTACCCTGGCAGTGGGAAACACAGACAGACAGCAGCAGCAGCAGCAGGAGGAGGTATGGAGGAGCAGTGTGAGTGTGGCAGCAGGTAGGCAGCGTGACATAATAGCCCTGGTACCTAGCGGTGATACCAGGGCTGTAAATAAACACAACAGGAGGTCCCAGACAGCGGTCGTGCAGCCCACATTGTGTCCAATACACAACTGGGACAACACAGTTTTCAACCTGGGCACCTCAGAAAAATTAAACCTTTTTTTTTTTTTTATGGTTTTTTGGTTTTTGGTTTTACAACCAATATAGCTATTGTTTGACGTAATAGCTGGTGGCAGAGTGGCAGCAGAAGGTAAATCATCTGTGTACCCTGGCAGTGGGAAACACAGACAGACAGCAACAGCAGCAGGAGGAATGGAGGAGTAATGTGAGCAGCTATTGTTTGACGTAATAGCTGGTGGCAGAGTGGCAGCAGAAGGTAAATCATCTGTGTACCCTGGCAGTGGGAAACACAGACAGACAGCAGCAGCAGCAGCAGGAGGAGGTATGGAGGAGCAGTGTGAGTGTGGCAGCAGGTAGGCAGCGTGACATAATAGCCCTGGTACCTAGCGGTGATACCAGGGCTGTAAATAAACACAACAGGAGGTCCCAGACAGCGGTCGTGCAGCCCACATTGTGTCCAATACACAACTGGGACAACACAGTTTTCAACCTGGGCACCTCAGAAAAATTAAACCTTTTTTTTTTTTTTATGGTTTTTTGGTTTTTGGTTTTACAACCAATATAGCTATTGTTTGACGTAATAGCTGGTGGCAGAGTGGCAGCAGAAGGTAAATCATCTGTGTACCCTGGCAGTGGGAAACACAGACAGACAGCAGCAGCAGGAGGAGGAATGGAGGAGTAAGCGAGCAGCTATTGTTTGACGTAATAGCTGGTGGCAGAGTGGCAGCAGAAGGTAAATCATCTGTGTACCCTGGCAGTGGGAAACACAGACAGACAGCAGCAGCAGGAGGAGGAATGGAGGAGTAGGCGAGCAGCTATTGTTTGACGTAATAGCTGGTGGCAGAGTGGCAGCAGAAGAAGGTAATTCTGTGTACCCTGGCAGTGGGAAACACAGACAGACAGCAGAAGGGCAGTACACAGCAGCCCACTGTAGGTGTAAAATGTGTGGCTGCAGGCGACGTAATAGTCAAAGTGAACCAGGCTGGCTTAGTGAGCAGGAGCCAGGAGGTGGTAAAGGGTGGTAAGGCACATTAACGATGGTTCCGGCAGCTAGTTCATGTCCCCCTCTCGCTGACAACAGGGGCCAGGAACTCGCCTTCCACCCACGCCTGGTTCATCTTGAGAAACGTCAGTCTGTCCACAGACTTGTGAGACAGACGTGAGCGTTTCTCGGTGACCACGCCACCAGCTGCACTGAAGCAGCGCTCGGACAGCACGCTGGAAGGGGGGCAGGACAGCACTTCCAGGGCGTACTGCGCCAGCTCGCTCCAGATCTCCATGCGCTTGACCCAATACTCCATGGGATCAACAGGGGCATCGCTGTCAAGCCCGCTGTACGACCCCATGTAGTCAGCCACCATGCGGGTCAGGCGCTGGCTGTGACCGGAGGAGGATGCTGCTGCATGCATCTCCTCTCTAGTCACTGCTGCCGGAGCCTCTACAGTCCTGTAGAGCTCGTGGCTGAGAGACAGCAGGTCTGTGGGGCGCTTGCTGCTGCTGGATGCAGGCACCTGCTGCTGCCTCTGTGCTGGCTGCTGGACAGTGGGGGTGGAAGGCTGGGGGAAGGCTTCCTCCAAGCGCTCAACAAGGGCCAGCTGCAAGCTCCTTATTTGTTGCGCTGGGTCTCCTCCTGCAGGCGGCAGGAACTGGCTCAACTTCCCCTTGAGGCGTGGGTCCAACATCATGCTGATCCAGATGTCCTCCCTCTGCTTCATCTGGATCACCCTGGGGTCCCTGCGCAGGCACGTCAGCATGTGCGCTGCCAATGCCATTGGGAAGAGGCGGGCCACGTCTGCTGGCACATCGACGTCAGTGCTGTCCTCATCCTCCTCCTCTGCCGCCTCATCCTCTCTCCACCCCCGCACCAACTCAGCTGCGCTGTGCTGATCCCCCTCATCAGCAGCCAGGTCAGGGACCTCCACCAAGTCCTCCTCCTCCTCCCCCTCAGAGGTGGACTGCGCAGCTGGTTGCCGCTCCTGCTGGTCCAAGGCTGCCGCTCCCTGTTCCAGCAAAGCATCGAGGGCCCTGTTCAGCAGAGAAACCAGGGGCACCCACTCGCAGACCATAGCATGGTCCCTGCTCACCATGTTTGTGGCCTGCAGGAAGGTAGCCAGCACAAAGCACACCTGCTGCATGTGCCTCCAGTCATCATCGGGGACGATGGACGGGATGTTGCTGGTCTTGTCCCTTCTCTGAGCTGCGGAAACAGTGGCCAGGGCAAGGTACTGTTTGACAGCGTGCCTCTGTTCAACCAGACGCTCCAACATCGCCAGGGTGGAGTTCCAGCGAGTCGGAACGTCAAGGATCAGCCGATGGCGTGGCAGATCTAGCTCCTTTTGCACGTCTTCCAGGCTCGCACAGGCTGCAGCCGAGCGCCGGAAGTGACGCACAACATTCCTTGCCGTTTCCAGCAGTTCGCCCATCCCCTGGTAGGTGCGCAGGAACTTCTGCACCACCAGGTTCAGCACGTGGGCAAGACAGGGGATGTGGGTCAGGTTTCCCCTGTCTATTGCGGCAACCAGATTGGCCCCATTGTCGGCCACCACCTCTCCGACTCTGAGGCCTCTGGGGGTCAGCCAAATCCTCTCCTGCTCCTGGAGTTTGGCCAACACATGGGTTGCCGTCAGCTTGGTCTTCCCAAGGCTGACCAAGTGCAGCAGCGCTTGGCAGTGGCGGGCCTTCACGCTGCTGCTGAGGCGGGGGGTTTGGCCAGGTGTGCCGGAGGATGGCAGAGGATCGGAGGAACCTGCTGCAGTTCCCCTGACCCTGCGGGGTGGCACCACCCACTGTGTTGCTGCTGCTGCTGTGCCCGCTGCTGTTCTCCCATCCTCACCCCCTTCCACCAAGCTGACCCAGTGGACAGTGAAGGACAGGTAGCGGCCTGTCCCGAAGCGGCTGCTCCAGGAGTCCATGGTGACGTGGACCCTTTCACCAACCGCGTGCTCCAGCCCTCGCTCCACATTGGCCATCACAAAGCGGTGCAGTGCAGGAATGGCCTTGCGGGCAAAGAAGTGTCTGCTGGGGAGCTGCCAGTCTGGGGCTGCGCAAGCAAGCAGCGCACGAATGTCGCTCCCCTCCTGCACGAGCGTGTACGGCAGGAGTTGGGAGCACATGGCCCGTGCCAGCAAGCCGTTCAGCTGCCGCACGCGACGGCTGCTGGGAGGCAGAGCCCTAACCACCCCCTGGAAGGACTCGCTCAAAAGGCTCTGGCGTGGCCTTTTGCTGACACGGGAATCAGCAGACACAGCAGAGGAGGCCACTGAGGACTGGCTGCCAGAACAGGCCTCAGTGTCGGCGGCAGGAGTTGCAGAGGGGGGAGGAGCAGTGCGTTTCCGCACTCCTGCTGGTGCTGCTGGAGGAGCAGGAGGGCGGGTGGCTGCTGTTGCTGCTGCTGCTGCTGAAGGCTGTGCAGTGATGGGTGTGGTGCCACTGCCAGCACCAGATGCCTTCAGCCTCTGGAACTCCTCATGCTGGTGGAAATGTTTAGCCGCAAGGTGGTTGATGAGCGAGCTGGTGCTGAACTTTAAGGGGTCTGCACCTCTGCTCAACTTCCGCTGACAGTGGTTGCAAGTGGCGTACTTGCTGTACACAGTGGGCATGGTGAAAAACCGCCAGATTGGTGACAGAAACATCCCCCTACGGCATGGAAGCGCTGCTGCCTGTCTCCCTGTGGTAGTTGGGGGGGGGGCTTGGGTGCGGCTGGTGGTGGTACTGGCTGATGCTGCTGCTGCTGCTGCTGAGCCTGAGACACCAGCAGGCTGTGGGACGCTGCCAATGCTTGCAATGATGCGCCTCCTTGCAAGGCCCACAAGCGCATCCTCCTCCTCCTCCTCAGAGCTGCTGAGGACGACATCCCCTGGAGGTGGTGGCACCCAGTCTCTGTCTGTCACCGGGTCATCATCATCATGCCCCTCCTGAAACATGTCCTGCTGGGATGATGACCCCCCAAACTCCTCTCCTGATGCATGGATGGGACGCTTGACTGTCGCCACAGTCTTGCTGTCCAATCCCTCCTCCCCCAAAGTGCCCATCAGCATCTCCTCCTCAAAATCGCCAACAACAGCAGACAATACCCTGATGGTGCCTGGGGTAAAAAGACTGCTGAGTGACAGGTCGGCGACTGATGGTGAACTGGCCTCCTCCCCAGGCCCTGCTGGGCGGCTGCTGCGAACAGGGGTGGTGGTGGTGGTGGTGGTGGTGGTGGTGAGGGTGGAGGCCTCGGATGCAGAGCTGATGGCGGGCTGCTCATCCTCCGTCATGAGTTGCACCACAGTGTCTGCATCCTTTTCCTCAATGGGACGTTTCCGACCCGGCTGGAGGAAAATGGGAGCAGGTGCTACACGCTGCTGCTGCTGTGTCTCTGCAGCGTGAGTTGCAGATGCTCCTGCTGGGCGGCGCCCAAGGCGTCCACGGCCAGTGGCTATGGGAGGAATGTTAGCCACTGACGCTGCTGCTGCTGCTGCGGAACTGTGCATGGTGGCGCGCCCACGGCCGCGGCTTGCCACAATGCTGCTCCCTCTCCTCCTGATTCCCTTGCTGCCCTTCTCCTTGCCCAAACCGCGCTGGCTGCCACTTCCAGACATCTTCAATGTTTTGGGCGTATAGACAAAAGTTTTTGAAAAGGGCGGGTGAAAAGTGGGGTACTTTAATGGAGTGGGTTGGTTGGTGAGGTGACTGAGTGAGTGTCCCCTAGTACAGTAAGTAAGTAGTAACAGTCAGGAAGTACAACTAGCAGAAACAATAATCAGTAGTAATCACAAGTAAATTTAGTGTGTGTACACTCAGACAGTGAGTGCACGCACGCAGGAGCTAGTAGCCTATGAACACAGTGACTGAGTGTCCTAGACTCCTAGTACAGTAAGAGTAAGTAGTAACAGTAAGTACAACTAACTAATTACGATAATCAATCAGCGATCAGAAGGAAATAGAGTGTGTGTTGTGTGTGTACACTCAGACAGTGAGTGCACGCACGCAGGAGCTAGTAGCCTATGAACACAGTGACTGAGTGTCCTAGACTCCTAGTACAGTAAGAGTAAGTAGTAACAGTAAGTAGAACTAACTAATTACAATAATCAATCAGCGATCAGAAGGAAATGGAGTGTGGGTGGTGTGTGTACACTCAGACAGTGAGTGCACGCACGCAGGAGCTAGTAGCCTATGGACAGTGACTGAGTGTCCTAGACTCCTAGTACAGTAAGAGTAAGTAGTAACAGTAAGTACAACTAACTAATTACGATAATCAATCAGCGATCAGAAGGAAATGGAGTGTGGGTGTGTGTACACTCAGACAGTGAGTGCACGCACGCAGGAGCTAGTAGCCTATGAACACAGTGACTGAGTGTCCTAGACTCCTAGTACAGTAAGAGTAAGTAGTAACAGTAAGTAGAACTAACTAATTACAATAATCAATCAGCGATCAGAAGGAAATGGAGTGTGGGTGTGTGTACACTCAGACAGTGAGTGCACGCACGCAGGAGCTAGTAGCCTATGAACACAGTGACTGAGTGTCCTAGACTCCTAGTACAGTAAGAGTAAGTAGTAACAGTAAGTAGAACTAACTAATTACAATAATCAATCAGCGATCAGAAGGAAATGGAGTGTGGGTGTGTGTACACTCAGACAGTGAGTGCACGCACGCAGGAGCTAGTAGCCTATGAACACAGTGACTGAGTGTCCTAGACTCCTAGTACAGTAAGAGTAAGTAGTAACAGTAAGTACAACTAACTAATTACGATAATCAATCAGCGATCAGAAGGAAATAGAGTGTGTGTTGTGTGTGTACACTCAGACAGTGAGTGCACGCACGCAGGAGCTAGTAGCCTATGAACACAGTGACTGAGTGTCCTAGACTCCTAGTACAGTAAGAGTAAGTAGTAACAGTAAGTAGAACTAACTAATTACAATAATCAATCAGCGATCAGAAGGAAATGGAGTGTGGGTGTGTGTACACTCAGACAGTGAGTGCACGCACGCAGGAGCTAGTAGCCTATGAACACAGTGACTGAGTGTCCTAGACTCCTAGTACAGTAAGAGTAAGTAGTAACAGTAAGTAGAACTAACTAATTACAATAATCAATCAGCGATCAGAAGGAAATGGAGTGTGGGTGTGTGTACACTCAGACAGTGAGTGCACGCACGCAGGAGCTAGTAGCCTATGAACACAGTGACTGAGTGTCCTAGACTCCTAGTACAGTAAGAGTAAGTAGTAACAGTAAGTAGAACTAACTAATTACAATAATCAATCAGCGTTCAGAAGGAAATAGAGTGTGGGTGGTGTGTGTACACTCAGACAGTGAGTGACCGCACGCAGGAGCTAGTAGCCTATGGACAGTGACTGAGTGTCCTAGACTCCTAGTACAGTAAGAGTAAGTAGTAACAGTAAGTACAACTAACTAATTACGATAATCAATCAGCGATCAGAAGGAAATGGAGTGTGGGTGTGTGTACACTCAGACAGTGAGTGCACGCACGCAGGAGCTAGTAGCCTATGAACACAGTGACTGAGTGTCCTAGACTCCTAGTACAGTAAGAGTAAGTAGTAACAGTAAGTAGAACTAACTAATTACAATAATCAATCAGCGATCAGAAGGAAATGGAGTGTGGGTGTGTGTACACTCAGACAGTGAGTGCACGCACGCAGGAGCTAGTAGCCTATGAACACAGTGACTGAGTGTCCTAGACTCCTAGTACAGTAAGAGTAAGTAGTAACAGTAAGTAGAACTAACTAATTACAATAATCAATCAGCGATCAGAAGGAAATAGAGTGTGGGTGGTGTGTGTACACTCAGACAGTGAGTGACCGCACGCAGGAGCTAGTAGCCTATGGACAGTGACTGAGTGTCCTAGACTCCTAGTACAGTAAGAGTAGGTAGTAACAGTAAGTACAACTAACTAATTACGATAATCAATCAGCGATCAGAAGGAAATGGAGTGTGGGTGTGTGTACACTCAGACAGTGAGTGCACGCACGCAGGAGCTAGTAGCCTATGAACACAGTGACTGAGTGTCCTAGACTCCTAGTACAGTAAGAGTAAGTAGTAACAGTAAGTAGAACTAACTAATTACAATAATCAATCAGCGATCAGAAGGAAATAGAGTGTGGGTGGTGTGTGTACACTCAGACAGTGAGTGCACGCACGCAGGAGCTAGTAGCCTATGGACAGTGACTGAGTGTCCTAGACTCCTAGTACAGTAAGAGTAAGTAGTAACAGTAAGTACAACTAACTAATTACGATAATCAATCAGCGATCAGAAGGAAATAGAGTGTGTGTTGTGTGTATGTTCAATTTCAGCAAAGCGCTTCCAATAACCAACTTTATAGCCGTTCTCTATTCGCTACACCTCCACCAGGGTCACCCTGTGTGATCCGAACTCACCAACTCAGATGGG
Organism: Hyperolius riggenbachi; assembly: GCF_040937935.1. Classification (NCBI taxonomy): domain Eukaryota; kingdom Metazoa; phylum Chordata; class Amphibia; order Anura; family Hyperoliidae; genus Hyperolius; species Hyperolius riggenbachi. The sequence goes on along the minus strand of NC_090652.1, from coordinate 130,239,225 downwards.
CCATATATCACAGTGGCCTAACACGCATCTGGGGCATTAACAGGCTCCCCACGCCCTCGGGCTCTTTGCCTTCCGGATGGTCACCAGCCCAAACAAGCAGATTTTCTTCACAAAGTAGCAGCATTCATTTCCATACGATAATACCTCAATAATAATAAAATATCCTCATTGCGCAGTAAGTTTAAAACCAGTGTACTTTATTGTGCTATTACACTCACGTTTAGCAGATGTAAATCAGGCCTGTGGAGTTACTAACGGGCTCCCCCCCGTGCGGCCTCCCGGGCTGACCGCCGTTCAGTTGTTATCCAGGGTACGGGCTCGCTTTCACCCTGCCTCGCTTCGCTAAACGCGAGTCTCCTTCCGCATGTGGCTCCTCCCAACTAGTTTCGTCACACTCACGTGACTCATTCAGGGGATGAGCCAGTCATGCGGTGGGATCCTTTTATTCCGTGCGCATCGCTTCCTCCCGCTGGACACCTAAGACTCCGCCTTGCCATGCACCCCCCCTCCACGTGATGCGTTCCGGAGCCCAGGAAGTCCGCACTTTTCCCTTATCCACTACACAACTTTATTAAAAACATATTTAAAACAATTCCATAGCCAGACATTATTGCATGCGTCCCTATTAGTTTATAGCCATCAAAGTACATCTCTATTCTAAACAATCCCCATGTCTACATGCCCTAAGGTAGAAACCTTTACACTATATGCCATTTACAACCATTTAGTCAATGCATATTATCTATGTCCAAACACTGCGGGCAGGACTTCCATAGTCATTTGGTGGTGGAGAACATTATCCCACTTAATTTTCCGCTGTTATGGGGATCTCCCGCTTTTACCTGTGACCCCCCCCCCCCCGTATTAGATTATTATCTAGACAGGAAACCAAATGGATTTTCAACATGGAGACACTGTACCCTAAGGGCTTAAATATAGAGGTGGACCTAAACTGTTTCATTAGCGATGATTAATGAACTGGGGTTATGTTCGTGGTGGAATAAACAGATAGTGGCAATATAAGGTTTTTTTTCCCTTTAGGTTATTTTATATGAAAAAATGGAGGTCCAAACATCGTAGGCGGGATTCCTGTCATTAGACAGCTGAAGGGGGGGTTTTCAAACAATAAAAAGGGGGGGGGGGGTCACAGGTAAAAGCGGGAGATCCCCATAACAGCGGAAAATTAAGTGGGATAATGTTCTCCACCACCAAATGACTATGGAAGTCCTGCCCGCAGTGTTTGGACATAGATAATATGCATTGACTAAATGGTTGTAAATGGCATATAGTGTAAAGGTTTCTACCTTAGGGCATGTAGACATGGGGATTGTTTAGAATAGAGATGTACTTTGATGGCTATAAACTAATAGGGACGCATGCAATAATGTCTGGCTATGGAATTGTTTTAAATATGTTTTTAATAAAGTTGTGTAGTGGATAAGGGAAAAGTGCGGACTTCCTGGGCTCCGGAACGCATCACGTGGAGGGGAGGTGCATGGCAAGGCGGAGTCTTAGGTGTCCAGCGGGAGGAAGCGATGCGCACAGAATAAAAGGATCCCACCGCATGACTGGCTCATCCCCTGAATGAGTCACGTGAGTGTGACGAAACTAGTTGGGAGGAGCCACATGCGGAAGGAGACTCGCGTTTAGCGAAGCGAGGCAGGGTGAAAGCGAGCCCGTACCCTGGATAACAACTGAACGGCGGTCAGCCCGGGAGGCCGCACGGGGGGGAGCCCGTTAGTAACTCCACAGGCCTGATTTACATCTGCTAAACGTGAGTGTAATAGCACAATAAAGTACACTGGTTTTAAACTTACTGCGCAATGAGGATATTTTATTATTATTGAGGTATTATCGTATGGAAATGAATGCTGCTACTTTGTGAAGAAAATCTGCTTGTTTGGGCTGGTGACCATCCGGAAGGCAAAGAGCCCGAGGGCGTGGGGAGCCTGTTAATGCCCCAGATGCGTGTTAGGCCACTGTGATATATGGCCCATCTGAGTTGGTGAGTTCGGATCACACAGGGTGACCCTGGTGGAGGTGTAGCGAATAGAGAACGGCTATAAAGTTGGTTATTGGAAGCGCTTTGCTGAAATTGAACATGCTTTTGATGGAGGAACTGACTCATTCCTAAAGCAGCAGCGCACCTGCCAGAGACTTTGTGTATGAGGTGCCCTAACCTTTGAAGATTGAATGGGCATAAGGGACACATAGACCATATTGGCCGTGTTGTTTTATCATATTGATATAAATATTTGCATGCATTAACCTTTATATTATACATCATATTGATAGTGGTAATTGTGGATGTTCCCAAGCGCTGTATATCTTTTGTATATATGTGTGTTGTGTGTGTACACTCAGACAGTGAGTGCAGTGCGCACACGCAGGAGCTAGTAGCCTATATGAACAGTGACAGTGAGTGTCCCTACGGGTACAGTAAGAGTAAGTAGTAAGTAAGTACAACTAACTAACAATAATCTATCAGTAATCAGAAGGAAATAGAGTGTGTGTACACACAGACAGTGAGTGAGTGCACACACGCAGGAGCTAGCTAGTAGCCTATAAACAGTGACAGTCAGTGAGTGTCCTACTCCTAGTACAGTATAACTACAATACTATTAGTAAAGGACAGCAGAAATACTGGTATAGATGAGAGAAATAAACAGAGGACAGCTGCCCACAGAGGCAAGGCCCCCCTGAGGCCTAAACCTGTAAGCTTGCAGCAGCTGCCTGTCTCTAATGTAACACACAAGCTACTAACTAAAATACAATGTCTAAATAACTAACAACAATATAGGTGTGTATAGGAGGTGTATGTGAGCAAAAACGCTAGGTAAATGACCACAATAGAGCTCTTGCTAAGCCAAAGCACAAAGGAGCAACTCTCTCTCTGTACAAGTCTCAGGCAAGCACGGAGAAACGGAACATGGCGGCCGCTATTTATAGGGTAGGGGCTGGCCAGGGTCCACCTCTGTGATTGGCTGCCGTCAGAGGGCCTGGGAGCCCTCTGATTGGCTCTAAGGACATCAATCTGGGCTATGACGCTATTCGAGCTCGGTACCGAGCTCGAATAGCGCCGGGTTGCTCGAATAGCTCGAATAGTGAATGGGCTATTCGAGTGTACTCGGATAGCCCATTCGAATAGCTCCAGCTATTCGAAGCTCGAATACCGAGCTCGAATAGCTGAAAAAGAGCTCGAATATTCGAGCTACTCGAATATTCGAGCTCTGCTGAGCACCACTAGCCAAGGGCAACGACACATTGCAGCAACCTGACCTAGCTTTCCACTCGTGTAGCTTGGAGCTAACTGACAGGTGGGGAACCCTCCTGAGGATGCTAAAGGGTTACCCCACCCGGCCAGGCCGTCAATGTAGGCTTTGGCAGGATGATTCGTTAGAACCACCTGCCAGTGCCATCTGGAAGGGGAGCAATCATGGGAATGCTGATGGACTGTCCCGTCAAGCAGAACCAACAATGTAGGTGCTGGCAGGATAATCTGGGAAGATCATCTGCCTTGCACCAAGTTAACGGCAGAGGTGTGGAGATATATTGAGGTGCTGATGATATTAAGGATAACAGGAACATATTCTTTCATTTTTTTCTGCCAGAAGGGAGCAGGTTACCTTGAGTTGCTTGGGGCAAGGAAATGGGTGATTGTCTTGACCATATGAGGTGCTTTGAGTCTGTATGCAGTTCCTCTGAGAGTGCTAATGGGATTATCTGCCTGGCTTTTGAACTCAGGAGACGGCCCATTGTCTCAATACACAAAGCAAGAGGACCAGAGCCTGGAGACTAACACAGGAACGTTTGAAATGTACATGACAGGCTATTAGAAATGGGTGAAGTCCTGTTGATACCATTTTTTACCTGTGGAAATTAAATCATTAGTGGAGGTGCAAAACTATACCCTGTAAATGACATCTAATAAAACGGAGACAGGAAAAAGCCTTAATCAAGTTTTCACCTGGAGTTAAAAGACTCACTTCACAATCTTTGATGTATAGACTTTTACCTGGAAATGGAATATGTCTGAGATTTAATTAAAACCTAGTTCCTCCCCTCCCCAAGGAAGTTGCAGCCTCCAGGCGTAGCTCAGAGTATAAAAAGCAGAGGCAAATGCCTAGTGACCATCTGCTCTGGGAGTTAGCGCATAGCTAGAGTCGATCTCGACTTCCGGTCGAATAAGCGGCATGCTCCTGCCGACAACGTTGAGACCTTCAAGTTGGTAACGTTTTTTTTAATCCCCATTTTTATTTTACGCAAATATCCGTGTGTGTTATCTTTGTAACTTTTATCTTGTAACTATTTTTACTTTGTTTTTTGTAATCTTTTTGTATATATTAAGTTCTGCATTGTTCTATGTTTTTCTAGAATATTAAATTATTATTTAATAAGTTTGACTTCTGCCGTACTAAACTAACACTCATAGCCTAGAAGAGACTGAAGTTTAACCGTGTATAAGTTCATGCCTAATTGTACGCTTGAGCAACACTACCGTATGAAATTGTAATTGCATTGTGTGTGGGGGCGTTTGTCATACGTTGGCCTAAGCGCGCAGCTGACCCAACGTACGAACAACGCCAGTGCGAGTAGCGACAGCAGAGTGGCTAACAGTATCGTTCGGAACGACTGTTAGTGGGTCTTTGCTTCACGACAGTGTAAGATTGCAACTGTGTGTGTGTGTGGGTGCGTGGCGTTCCCGTATTTGGCCTAAGCGCAAAGCTGACCCAAATACGAAAACGCGGAGTGCGCGCTGAGGACTCGACAGCAGAGTGGAAGTGTCTAGCGAACCGCTAGTGGTGGCAGTGAGAGGTGTTCTGAGGGGTCCCAGCCTTGTTTTAGCTTGACTAAGGCTGCTTCCCCTCTCAATCTGGTCAAACCCGCAGTCGGGAACCGTATACGCAGGCGTGCCACGGGCCGGTTCCTGACATGGGGAATTAAATATGGACCCTGGTTAGCTGTAAATAAATATCAATGGGGAAGAACACCAAGGCCCATATTCTGCTAACTTTTCTCCTGGGTTTTCTCCATGGAGATATTTTCAAACTAGTGTACCCATGTATATCTTTGTATTTGTAATGTGAGCTTGCAAAAAAATATGTTTTCTCACAGATAGATAGGTTCAGCACAAAGGGAGATGGAACAAACTTTGGGCCTAATTTGCTGAGCTGACAAAGGGGGACATTAAATAACTTCATTTAGCCACCCTCAGCATTTTATTAGACAAACAATAAATAAATACAAATAATAATAATAAAAAAATTGGTAGCAAAAGTTTGATACACTCACCATACTAAAATTAGAGCTGATAAATAAAATATTGAAAAAACTCCTAGATGGCACAATGATGCAAAATTGTCTTAAAATGTATCAATTTTTTTAAAATGTTGGTATTCCCCATAAAATTGGGATTGATGAAGCAATTAAAAAAAACCCTTCCAAGAGAAGGAGAATGCTTCAAATACTTGGTCACCAAGTTTCCAGGCCTGTCAGAGGCAAAATTGAAAGAAGGTCTGTTCGTCGGACAAGACAATAGACGACTTATAGTTGATCAAGAGTTTGTACCGTGTTGGATCTTCAAAAAGAAGGGTGGATTGCATTTAAAGAATGCGTACAGAAAATTTTAGGCAAAAACAAAGAGCCTCGCTACAAAAAGATCATCGGACAAATGCTGAAAGCATTTCAAGCTTTAGGTTGCCTGATGAGTTTGATAGTGCATTTCCTCCAGTCCCACCCTGACTACTTTCCTGAAATTTTTTAGAGCTGTGAGTGAGGAACAAGGTGAAGGACTCCACCAAGACATTATGCTAGGTACACACAATGCAATTTTCTGACAGATTTACTGTCAAATTGACTATTTTAAGCATGTCCGATCTGATTTCTGATCAATTTTCCGTTCATTTCTATGTAAAAATCAATCAGAAATGACATCGGACATGTTGTAAATAGTCGATCTGACAGTAAATCTTTCAGAAGATTGCATGCGTGTGTACTTAGCATTGAAGTGATGGAAAGGAGATGCAAAGGAAAATGGAGCATTACAATGATGACAGACTACTGTTGGATGCTTCAGAGAATCATTCTAGATGCTACTCACAAGTTTAAATACACCAAGAGGGGAGAAGAATTGAGTTTGGTGTGTGTAGGTGAATTCATTTCAGTTCAAAAAAGGATTTTCATGAATTTTTTTTAATAAAACTTTACTTTTGTAAGTTAATTTCCATTTATTTTGAGGTATTGCCTTATTTAACATAGTTACCTAAATTGCCAGGAAACTTAATGTTCTATGACAAAACGGAGGTCATTTTCGGATTCGGTGCACCAAAAAACATAAAGATTATGTGGAATGACCAACACAGTTCTCAAAAAAAGAAATTTGCTAACTTGTTTGCGTCATTGCAAACATGTTCATGTATTCATAGTACGTTTTATTTATTTACTTATTTATTATAAATTGTGGATGTCTCAGGCTAAGCTTTATTAAAAAGAAATCCAGAAATTAGGTTTCGAAGCTCTTTCAGGTTCTCCACTGTTTTTAATTTTTCTCCAGTCTGCAGGAGCTTTTGCAAATAAGTCCTCTTGGATTACAAAACAAAAAAGGCCTTTAGAAAATAAGATGCAGACTATTTGCAGGATACAACAATGCACATTCTAATGGAACATCTAAGGTAAGAGTAATATGGAGGCTGCCATATCTATTTCCTTTTAAAGAATGCAAATTGCCTAGCTGTCCTGCTTCTCCCCTGCCTCTAATACATTTAGCTATAGCCCCTAAACAAGAATGCAGATGTTTGACTTGATTTACGGCCAACTTGTTTCAGGTGTGTGATTCAGACATCACTGACGCACGAAAGATCAGCAGGGTAAGTGATAGGGTAGAGGTAATGCACACCATATGGTAATGCTTAGGTGCTCAAGTATTGGTTACTGGATAAACCAACATATGTGTAGGAAGTAAGGATTGGCACTTCAAATCAGTATAAGTGTTGTTGTTGCAGCCCTACTTTGCATATCCACGTAGTCCCCAGATGCACATTTCATTGCATTGCTTCCCTTGATAGAGATAACTACAATGCCCTCATATGTTGGATTTTGGCAGCTATTACAATTCTTATACCAATTTGGATTTCCAATCTTTTCTTCCTGCAAGATTAGCAGGACACCAGGCAACCGGTTTTGTTCAAAATGAAATAAATATGACAGTTTACATATCCCTCTCACTTTAAGTGAGCTTTAACAGAGGTCAGAGGTTAGCAACAATCTTGATGGTATAAAGGTTATGATAAATAGTTGATCCAAGTTGGTCTATTCTCTAGGGAGAAATGTTTCAATGCAGTCACCCCAAAGATTCCTATTCAGTATTCAAATACTTACCACTCATGATCTTAACCTAAATAATTGGTAGTTGGTCTATTTTTAGCTATTTATTTCCTTAATGACTTATTTACCAATAAAGATTTAAAATCCTTAATATATTCACAAACATAAAAAACAAACTAACTAATACATTTTATTTCCATTGGGCAATGATGCTTATACCCTACTTTGGTATTAATATACCTATATACCTGGCGGAATCAAAGCAGGGCTGAGCAACTTAAGGCATGCTCCTTGGGCAACCAGGATAACGAGGGAGCCTTGTCCAAAGACGTGTTACTGTTTTTAGTTTTTTCGAACCCTGGTCAAAGCCTCAAACCCTACATTAAAGCATACATTTGTTATAAGAAGAGCATTCTTGTTTGATATAAGACAATAAAGGAACAAAAATGTGGAGGAAAAAATCAGAGGGTTTTCGGATAGCGTACTGGTTAACCATTATGCTATCCAAAAACCCTATGATCTTTTCCTCCATAACTTTGTTCCTTTATTATAATATCTTGAGAGGTGCGCTGAACAAATAAATTCCCACCATATAGGATTAAAATCTCTTGTTATATTTAATTTTCAACTTTATATTTCTACATTCAATTATATTTGTATTATAAAATATATATATATACATTCGCTAGAGAGGTATATATCAAAAAACCTGTTAACGTTCACCACATCCGCATCACCATACCAAGCGCACTGTTAACATTCACCACTTCCACACCATCATACTGGGCGTTCCTTTATTGTCTAATATCAAACAAGAATGCTCTTCTTATAACAAATGTAAGCTTTTTGGGTAGGCAGAATAGCATGTTTCAAGATGTTTTTACTTCCAAAAATTCTTTACATGTTTCACACAATTAATTCAATTAATATGTCATTAAAAAAGAACCTTATTAACATCATATCAACCTTCATATGGGAAGGGAAAAGCCTAGGCTATCTTGACAGATAATGACACTTTCTAAAACGCTAAGGGCCCATTCACACTGCACGCGTTTCCAGCCGCGTTTTGGAAACGCGTGCAGGTGGCCAAAACGCACGCCATCAGACATTGCATAGAGTGCAATGTCTGATGTTCACACTGCATGCGTTCCGGACCTGTGCGGTCCGGGAACGCATGCTGCACGCAGATTTTGCAAAAACGCGTGGCTGTCCCATTCACTTTTCAGTGATGGGATCAGCCACGCAACGCACACAAACGCGGATGGCCATGCGTTCGTACGCGTTGCGGTCCGCACGCGTTCCGCACGCATGGCCATCCGCATTTCTGATCTGAACGGGCCCTAAGTATTGGCCTGCCTTGCACAGAAAGGTATTATTATGTGGTTAATTTAGACATATCCAAGTCCTTGTGAGAAGAAACAAACTCAAAAAGATGGGTTAAACTTAGAAAGATACAGATTACAAGAATCCACTGAGACAACTATCTGTGTTATCCTTTTAGAAACCAAGCTTCCCAATTATGTCCATCTTACAATCCATCCATCCATTAAAGCGTGGGAATATTTCAAGAAGTAGCCACGTAAAAAAGGTATTACAGAGCAGTGCAATATCTTATATACTTTTATACACCTCCATGCTTTACTGTTTGTGTGGTACTCTAATGGTGTTAATTGTATAGGCTTTCTACCAGATGTACTCTTCGGTGTTTCAGGAAATTGTTCAAATTTGATCTTATATGGCTATAAGAACATTTTCAAGTTGCTTTTTTGTCAAAGCTCAGTCAAGATTTGATGTGGCCTCTCTTGAATAGTAACTTTTTATCTTGCAACCTTTTCGTTAGTAAAGATGCGATCGGCACTATCCAATTCAGTATGTATTGTTCTTTTATTAAACACAGGTAAAACGCCACATGAATAGCACTGCATAACCTTGTATTATATTGTGTTATATGCGGTGTGATCATTTGATCACACTGACGAACTGTGTCTATGGGGCTGCGGGGAATCATGTTTGCCACCCACTGGGTGGCTATTTGATGATGTCATCTGGGGCTGGTCACACTGATGCCTTGGCAGCAGTTGCTGAACTACTCCTGCAAGCAGACTCCTCCCGCTGCTTTCATAGCACAACATAGGAGGATCTGGAGTGAATCTCCTCCTATTTCCCATTGCGTATTACACATGAAGTTTCCCATCAGGCCCACTAGGTGTGATGTAAGGGGATTGGTTGTTGTATGCAGGAAGTATGCAGTGATTAGTTATTTGTTCATGTCCTGCACTATATAAGGGGAAATGTTTGTGTGACTCATTAGACAGGTAACATAGCTTGACAAAGGAGGCCACACTCCATAACTGTTGCTGTAACATGTGTTTTACCTGTCATTAATAAAAGAGCAATAATTACTGAATTGGATGGTGCCGATCTCACCTTTACTGATGTGAAACTGGGCTCATTGTGCTGCTGAACCCACTGATCAAACACATCACTGCTGCTTCACCGGTGTATATCCTGCCTTCCTAGAAGCAACTCCTTCATTAAAGACAAATATAAGGAGCACTACTGGTATTGTTGTCACGTGCACACAATGACCACTTTTCACTATATATTCCTGTAAACATTACTATGTTGGCATAAGTCTCTCGATAGCCTCTCTGACCAGTTTCCTCCTCATTTTTCCCTATCACATTGGGAGGGATGACCTGATCCAAGAAGAGTCCTGGTAATATCAAATACTTTTCAGCTGTCAATTATAGACTTATTTTGTATCCAATCTTTTAAATCTGCTTTGCCACATGTTGATTATTATTTGCTTTCAGTCGCACTACCAAGCACTGACAATTTGTATAAATAGCTTTTTTTTATTCTGAAGTAATCAGAGTGATTGCAGTTTATCACTAGGGATGGCTTGAACCTCAGATTTTAGGTTCACGAACATTGAACACAAACTTTGCAAAAGTTCACGGTCGCGTGAACCATGCAAACCTGCAATAGACTTCAATGGGCAGGCAAACTTTCAAAACTACAAACACTAATTCTGGCCACAAAAGTGATGGAAAAGATGTTTCAAGGGGTCTAACACCTGGAGGGGGGCATGGCAGAGTGGGATACACACCAAAAGTCCCCGGGAAAATTCCGGATTTGACGCAGAGCAGGGCTTTAAGGGCAGAAATCACATTGCATTGCTAAATTGAAGGAATAAAGTGCTTTAAAACATCTTGCATGTGTATACATCAATCAGGTAGTGTAATTAGTGTACTGCTTCACACTGACAGACCAAACTCACTGTGTAACGCACCGCAAACAGCTGTTTGTGTAGTGATGGACATGCTGGACTGGTGTGCACCATGGCAAGAGTGCAGGTGATGTCGTTTTTCAAGCCCATATGGTCGCCGGGCTGAGGTAGCTCAATGACAGAACAACAGTGACTGAGTGTCCAGCTGATCGAATTTGGTCTGTTTACAATGAAGCAACAACCTTATTATCTTGGATCAGGTGTGCCCCCCAACACACTCATATAAAGCCGGTCATTGCTTTATTGTGATACGCAAGCCCCTTCACCGTGGCAAGGTAATGATCACAAAGGGAAATTGACACTTGTACATCCTTTTGTTTTGTTGTTACAGCGACAGTGCAGCCAGAAAAATTAGGCAGGCATGTACATGCAGCAGAAAAATTATTATAGCGGCCGCTGCTAGCAATCCACCTGAAATCCTGGACCCTGTTGGTGATGGCGGAGAAGGCAGTCAAGTGGCCTGCAGGCAGAGATGCTGTGTGGGGTGACTGACTTAGTCTTGGGGCAGGCACCAGCGGCCGGCAGGCAGACAGGCAGAGATGCTGTATGGGGACTGACTTAGTCTTTGGGATAGCAGTAGCCCTCCGGGATCCATGCCTCATTCATTTTGATAAAGGTGAGGTACTGAACACTTATTTGACCTAGGCAACTTCTCTTCTCACTGACAATGCCTCCAGCTGCGCTGAAGGTGCTTTCTGGCAGGACGCTTGAGGCAGGGCAAGACAGAAGTTGGATGGCAAATTGTGACAGCTCTGGCCACAGGTCAAGCCTGTGCACCCAGTAGTCCAGTGTTTCATCACTATTCAGAGTGTCTATATCGACAGTTAAGGCCAGGTAGTTGGCTACCTGCCGGTCCAGGCATTGGTGGAGGGTGGATCCGGAAGGGCTAAGGCAAGGCGTTGGACTAAAGAATGTCCGCATGTCCAACATCACCATGAGATCACTAGAGCGTCGTGTCCTTGCCTGCATGAACATGGGAGGAGGATGAAGATTACTGGCAGTGGCACCTTTATTCCATTGTGCTGTGACATCACCCTTAAATGCACTGTAAAGCATACCTGCCTGCTTGTTGTTCAAGTTCTGCATCCTTGCTGCCTTCTGGAGATTTGGTAACATCTCCACCACTTTGTGCTTATACCGAGGGTCTAATAGCGTTGCCACCCAGTATAGATCATTCCCCATGAGTTTTTTTTAAATGGGGGTCCCTCAACAGGCTGGACAGCATGAAAGATGCCATCTGCACAAAGTTGGACACCGACCTACTATCCATCTGCTCTTGCTCTTCCTCAGTGATGTCAGGTAAGTTCTCCTCCTCCCCTCAGCCATGAACAATACCACGGGAAAGGTGAGCGGCACAAGCCCCCTGCGACGCCTGCTGCAGTTCTTCCGCCTCCTCCTCAGAAAAAATCTTCCTCATCTGACTCCTTTTCCTCAGACGACTCTTCCTTCTCCCCTTCCTCCCCCCTCCTCTGTGCTGCCGCAGTTGTTGATGTCAAATCTTGTTCTGGTTGTGATGGTTCCCACAACTCTTCCTCTTCTTCCTGTTCATGCTCCTCTACAGATTGATCCACCACTCTACGCATGGCATGCTCCAGGAAGAAAGCATATGGGATCAAGTCGCTGATGGCACCTTCACTGCGACTCACCAGGTTTGTCACCTCCTCAAACGGACGCATGAGCCTGCAGGCATTAAGCATGCGTGTCCAGTACCTCGGCAACAAAATCTCCAGCTCCCCAGAGCCTGACCTTTGACCGTAGATGTTCAGATAGTCATTGATGGCTTTCTCCTGTTGTAGCAGGTGGTCAAACATGAGGAGCATTGAATTCCAGTGAGTCGGGCTATCGTAAATCAAGCGCCCCACCAGCAAGTTGTTTCTCCGCTGAATATCGGCCAAGCACGCCATGGCCGTGTAGGAATGCCTGAAATGCCCACACACCTTCCTGGACTGCTTCAAGACCTCCTGTAAGCCTGGGTACTTACACACAAATCTTTGGATTATTAGATTCAACACATGTACCATGCAGAGTACATTTGTCAACTTTCCTAAGCTCAAAGCCGAAATGAGATTGCTGCCATTGTCACACACCATGTTGCCAGTTGGTGCGGGGTCAGCCACTGATCCACCTGTTGGTTCAGAGCAGACAGGAGAGCTTCTCCAGTGTGACTCTCGGCTTTGAGGCAAGACATGTCCAAGATGGCGTGACACCGTCATACCTGGCATGCAGCCTAGGTCCTGGAGAGCTGGGGGTGTGTAGTTGGAGAGGAGCAGGGTTGGGCAGAAACTACGCATATGCGAATCTACGCAACGTAGTTTCCGCAATACGCATAGGCGTAGCATTTTGTATGCCTAAAACCACGCGTAGCAAAATACGCGTAGTCACTTTTACCGATCCGTAGTGCTACGCTATATACGCACGCGATTGCGTAATTTGCGTAGCTTCGTATGCGTAGTTTTAATGCGTATGTAAACGCAGCCAGGCATAGACTACGCGTAAAATCGAAGTTTACACTCTCACGTAGTTGATGCATTCGTAGCTACGCCATATTTTCATACGCGTAGTTTCACAAACAGACTATTTGGCCAATTAGGTAAAACTTGTGGTGGCTGCTACACTCTTAGCAACCAATAGAAATTTAGCCCACCCCTCAGTATAAAAGCTTTGTTCCAACAGCTCTGGTTTCAGTTTCTGGGTGTTATTGTGCTGTGTGCTGGGCTTTGTGAGGACTCTGAGAAGAAACAGCTTACACAGGCTGCAGCCAGTGACATACACATCCACATTCCTTGCATTCTTTTGTTATTTTCCTTATTTCTAATCTGTGTTTTGGCTACCTAGCTACTAGTATTACTATTTAGTGTAAGGATTTCTGTGATTTAGTGTTAGGCAGCTACAGAAGATAGGAGGAGGACTGTGTATATAGCTATATAGTTCCATGCTGTGATCTGTAGTCCTATCATCCTTTTTTCATTTGTTTTCCTTATTTTAATTTCACTGTATTATTGTATTCATTCCTTACCTTTATTCATTCTGTTATTTTCCTTATTGTTAATCTGTTTTTGCTAGCCTAGCTAGCTACTAGTACTACTTTGTGTAAGGATTTCTGTGACTTAGTGTTAGGCAGCTACAGACGACTGTGTGTGTAGTTCCATGCTGTGATGTGTAGAGGAGAGTGGATTTAGTTACAGAAAGGAACTGTGTGGAAAGAAACATAAATAGCCATCTCATCCTTTTCATTTTTTTCCTTATTTTAATTTTCCTGTATTATTGTATTCATTCCTTTCCTTTATTCATTCTTTCTTTTATCTCACTTATTCAGCAAAATTGTTTTGACATTGTTCCCCTTCCACTATACTTCTATTAAAAATTTGAGAAAAATAAACAATGTCCGGCAGAGGTGAAGCTCGCCGTGGTCGAGACAGTGCAGGCAAGGGTCCACCAGCAAAGTCAGCAGCTGGCAGGGGACACTCTGCACCAGGCAGGGGTCAGTCCACAGCAGTCCGGGGACAGACTTCGGCAGGCAGAACCAGAAGCCAATTAGCAGCAAGTACTAGCCACTCAGCCCCAGGTAGTGGACACTCAGTATCAGGCAGTGATGCATCAAATCCCAAAAGGGGGTCCAGTCTGATACGATCATATTTCACGTCACAGAAACCACGGGCTATTGTGCAGAGCCACACTGAAGCCATTGTGAACTGGGTGTCAGGAGACAGCTCTATTAGTCAGTCCTCACAAGCTGAGTTACAAAGTAGCAGCAGTACCACCAGCAGCACTTCCATGCCTCCTCCAAAAGCTGCCCTTAACCCATGTGTCCTTCCCTTTGATGACACAATTTCAGCACTTGTTGATAAGGCTCGGCAGCTGTCAGACATCGATATGTCGCATGATGCCCAGAGTTTTCTTTTGGATGATGATAATGTTGTTGAGGGGGGGGGGCAGAAGTTGACATTCAAGCAGTGGAGGGTCAGGATGAGAACATTGAGGAGGTGGGCTATGAGGGAGGCAGCCACAGTGATGATTATGATGATGATGACATGGATATCACCTATGAGCCTGAGCATGATGATGCCAGCTCAGATGAATCAGAGGCAAGCTGGTAGAGGAGGCAGCTTGGACATCGGCACACCAGGGGGCCTAGTGGCAACATGAGCTCCTCTGCTAGTGCAGTTCAAGGAAGGCAGGAGTTACAGTCACAGCCTCCAGCTGAAACTCCTATGTCCTGAACTGGAAGTGGTAAAACTGCAACCTCAGGCATAAACACTTCTCGGAGGAAGGCCCCAGTTTGGAAGTACTTTACTGAGTCAACCAGTGATCCCTTAATAGTTGTGTGTAAGCTGTGCGGTGCCAGGCTGAGCCTAGGAAAAAATTTGAAAAGGTTGGGGACAGGTGCTCTGCACACACACCTAGAAAGTAACCACCAAAAGGAATATGGCAGTGTTAAAGGACCACAAAGCAGCACCATGCAGAGGACTATAGCACAGACCCGTCCACCTTCCCATCCTGCTTCAGTTTCTGAGATTGGCACCCATCCTGCCTGCTCTCCATCTGTAATACACTCTGGCCGTAGAGGGCAGATTTCACCTTCCTCCACTCCATCATCAGCTCAAAGCACCCAGCCATTGATAACTGAGGCTATAAGGTCCACAAGAGCACTGCCTCCCCGTAGCCGCAGGATACGGAGATTAAACGGTCTATTGGCAGAGGCCATGGTCCAGCAGCTGCTGCCCTACTCCATTGTAGAGAAGGGGTCAGCCATTCGCAACCTCCTGGAGTATGCCATTCCTGAATGGCAAATACCCAGCCGTCACTATTTTTCCCGAAGGGGAATTCCTAACCTGTACCGACGCACAGTTGATAATGTCGCCCTGTTGCTAGATTATTCCATAGGCGACAGGGTACATCTCACCATGGATGGGTGGACCAGCAAGCATGGTCAGGGCCGATATGTCTCATTTACAGCTCACTGGGTCACCCTACATAGTGAGCAGGAGGGTTCCGGTCCTGGTGCTTCCATTGAGCTTGTTGAGCCTCCCCGTGGGGTCAAGGGGAACAGGTCTGCTCTCACCTCAGCTGGTGACTCTACTGCCACTGCCGAGCCCCCTAATAAGCGGCCCCGTTGCTACACCGGCATGTGTCACAAGCGATGTGAAGCATTGCTCGAGCTGGTGAGCATTGGGGAGCAGAGGCTCACGGCAGCAAATGTTTTGGCCCTACTCCAGAAACAGGCACAAAAGTGGCTGACCACCCAAAGACTACAGGTTGGCCATGTTGCCTGTGACAATGCAGCAAATTTGCTGGCTGCCCTGAATGATGGCAACATTCCTCATGTGCCATGTTTTGCCCATGTCCTCAACTTGGTGGTTCATCGTTTTTTGCGCACCTTCCCAGGTATGAGTGACGTGGTGCAGCATGCAAGGAAGATTTCCAGCCGTATGGGCCGCTCTTCAACTGCTACCTCATTGTTCCGTCGCTATCAGCGAAAGCATAGCTTGCCCCCTCACAGGCTCATAGTAGACACTCCAACGAGGTGGAACTCCACCCTTTACATGCTGGAGAGGATGGTGGAGCAGAAAAAAGCAGTCTCTGAGTACCTTCTGGAGCAGGACGACATCCATGGGTCATCAGCAGAAACACTCCCCTACATCACACGGGAAGAGTGGCGGCTTATGCAACAGGTCTGCCATGTGTTGGCCCCATTTGAACAGGCTACTACGTTTGTAAGCGGGGAGCAAGTCAGTCTCAGCGACGTGCTCCCTGTTGTGTTCATGCTGGAACAAACACTTAGTAGCCTAATGACTGCTGGTGAGGAAGCCGTTACTGAACTTGAGCTGCAGCAACAAAGCTCGCTCCAAGGCAGCCAGGCTCAGACACAGGAGGAAGAGGAGGAGGATGTCCATGTGATGGAGGATATCATGGAGGTGCCTGACCTTGGTGAAGAGGAAGAGGAGGCGGGTGCAGCTTCTGTTATTCAGGGGTGGGGTGACCTTGGAAGTCAGGAGGAACAGCAGCAGCAGGCAGAGGATTTGTCTGTTTTGAGCAGACATGACGATGGGGATTTGGCGGAGCGAGCTCTTGCTTTTCCAATGGCTGTTCATATGATACGATGGCTCCGGATGGACCCTCGGATCAAAAAGATAAAGAAAAGAGATGACTACTGGCTGGCCACCCTTTTAGACCCACGCTGCAAGGGGAAGCTGGGTCAATTTATTCCAACCAGCCAGCAGGAGGAAAGGATGGGATAGCTGCAGCAGGCCCTGATCTGCCAGCTGAAGGAAGCCTTTCCACATCCACAGCGTGAGAACCCAGCTATCCCTGCTCATGGTGCCCAGCAGGTGCCTATGCCCAGCAGACCTAGACATCTTGGAGACTTGTTTGGTGCGATGAGGCAGTTTTACAGCTCTGAGTCGGTTCAGCCTACCACAGCATCAGCAGCAGCACCTGGAAATCAGGAGCAGCGGCCGTCCCGCATGGTCACCGACTACATGTCTTCACTCAGTGCATCAGATAGCATGCGCACTGAGGACCCCATGGAGTACTGGGCAGCCAGACTCGACACCTGTCCTGAGCTTGCACAATATGCGCTGGAACTTCTCTCATGCCCTCCTTCCAGTGTTATTTCTGAGCGGGCTTTCAGCGCGGCAGGTGGGGTGGTTACCGATAAGCGATCCCGCTTGTCCACTGATTCAGTAAACGCACTGACATTTTTAAAAATTAACCATTCATGGATTGAAAGTGGCTACTTGGCCCCCGTCGTTGGATCCAGGGACACAACTTCACCGCTTTAAATTGCCCTTCCTGGACTGCTTCTCATTCCCTCATCCGAATCCAACCTATTTACTGCCAATAATTTTGCCTACTTAGTACTTACTGCCAAAATGTACTTTTATTGAGGGTGATGGTCATCTTGACTGAGCCGCTGCTCCTCTCATAGGTACAAGACAAGGTAAAATGTTGCCTACTTACTGCCAAAATGTACTTTTATTGAGGGTGATGGTCATCTTGACTGAGCCGCTGCTCCTCTCATAGGTACAAGACAAGGTGAAATGTTGCCTACTTACTGCCAAAATGTAGTTTTATTGAGGGTGATGGTCATCTTGACTGAGCCGCTGCTCCTCTCATAGGTACAAGACAAGGTGAAATGTTGCCTAATTACTGCCAAAATGTAGTTTTATTGAGGGTGATGGTCATCTTGACTGAGCCGCTGCTCCTCTCATAGGTACAAGACAAGGTGAAATGTTGCCTACTTACTGCCAAAATGTACTTTTATTGAGGGTGATGGTCATCTTGACTGAGCCGCTGCTCCTCTCATAGGTACAAGACAAGGTGAAATGTTGCCTAATTACTGCCAAAATGTAGTTTTATTGAGGGTGATGGTCATCTTGACTGAGCCGCTGCTCCTCTCATAGGTACAAGACAAGGTGAAATGTTGCCTACTTACTGCCAAAATGTACTTTTATTGAGGGTGATGGTCATCTTGACTGAGCCGCTGCTCCTCTCATAGGTACAAGACAAGGTGAAATGTTGCCTACTTACTGCCAAAATGTACTTTTATTGAGGGTGATGGTCATCTTGACTGAGCCGCTGCTCCTCTCATAGGTACAAGACAAGGTGAAATGTTGCCTACTTACTGCCAAAATGTACTTTTATTGAGGGTGATGGTCATCTTGACTGAGCCGCTGCTCCTCTCATAGGTACAAGACAAGGTGAAATGTTGCCTACTTACTGCCAAAATGTACTTTTATTGAGGGTGATGGTCATCTTGACTGAGCCACTGCTCCTCTCATAGGTAGCGTTCCCACTGCCAGGGAGCACACACACCCAAAAAAAAAAAAAAACAGAAAAAACACCTGTTGCTTTTATGTTTACTGGTGTCCCCACCTTTAGGGTGCACCATACCTTTTCACTAATTTACCTCCTTCTGTTCCTGTTAGATAGCAGTGTTCCCACTGTCAGGGAGACAAAAAAAACCACCTTGCTTTTATGTGTATTAGTGTGTTCCCACCGTTGGCGTGCACCTCACCTTTTTATTGATGTACCTTCTTTTGTTGATGATACCTTTTCATTCATTTTCCTCCTTCTGATCCTAATAGATAGCAGTGTTCCCAATGTCAGGGAGGATCCACATTAAAAAATAGCTTTTTTGTTTATTGGTGTCCCCACCTTTAAGGTGCGCCATGCATTTTCATTTCCTTCTGTTCTGTCCTGACAGACAGCAGTGTTCCCAGTGTCAGGTAGCAGTGAAGGAAAAAAAAATAGATGTTACTGTTATTTTTATCGGTGTCCCCGCTATTAGGGTGCACCCCACATTCTTATTAATTCAACTTATTTTGCTACTTATATACTTAAATGGGGGGGGGGGGCTGCCTACCTATGAATTACTGGGGGGAGAGGTCTGGCTACCTATGAATTACTGGGGGGAGAGGTCTGGCTACCTATGAATTACTGGGGGGAGAGGGGAGAGGTCTGGCTACCTATGAATTACTGGGGGGAGAGGGGAGAGGTCTGGCTACCTATGAATTACTGGGGGGAGAGGTCTGGCTACCTATGAATTACTGGGGGGGGGGAGAGAGGAGAGGTCTGGCTACCTATGAATTACTGGGGGGAGAGGGGAGAGGTCTGGCTACCTATGAATTACTTGGGAGGGGGGGGGGGGATTAGGTCTGGCTACCTATATTTACCTGGAGGGAGAGGTCTGGCTACCTCTATTTATATGTGTATCAGATATACATGCAAGCAGATTTATCATCAGATGCATATATATATATATATATATATATATATATATATATATATATATATATATATATATATATATATATATATGTATATATATATATATATATATATATATATATATATATATATATATATATATTTATACGTATACTGTATATACATATGTCCCCAATATCCACCAGCTGGGATCACTTGAAGCCGTATTCATGTGCTTGTCGGTTGCGTACTTGAACCACCAGCAGAAAAAAATGCAAACCTGCTCCAAAATATTCACTGAAACCTCCAGCAACATCTTTCAGCCCTCCTGAAACTCCTAGCAGCTTTCTGCCATCCTCCTTGCATGGAAGCCGGCGTGTTACCTGACCTGCCTAGAGTGGAGTGATATGCCTGCTGCCGTGAACAGAGGACGTTGGAAAGCCAATAGGAGCATGCTAGGAGCTTCAGGAAGGCTACAAAACGCCGCTGGAGGCTCGGTAAGTATTTTGTAATGCCTGCAAACCAGGCCCAAATTCTCCCCCGGCCCCCCTAAAGAAAAAACCCCTGAGCAGGGGCACTAGGTATGCTTTTAAAGGGACTCCGAGATCAAATTAAACACAGAATGTGAACTCACCCGGGCTTTTCTGTAGCCCAGTGCTGGTCTGGAGTTCCCACGACGTACCTCCGTGTCTTCTCCCAATGCCTCTTCAGAAATGGTTGGCCGGCGGATCCTGGCGACACTCGGGTCGAGTGTCGGGCTCATTCTTCCGCATATATCACGCGTAACGTCATTACGCCGGCCACCTTGCGTCATCACGGTGGCCGGCATGACAGTACGGCGCATGCGCGATTAAACCACGCATGCGCTGTACTGTCACGCCGGACGCCGTGATGACATGAGGCGGCCGGCGTAATGAAGTTACGCGTGATGTATGCAGAAGAAGGAGCCCGACACTCGGCCCGAGTGTTGCCAGGATCCGCCGGCCAACCATTTATGAAGAGGCATTTGGAGAAGACCCGGAGGTACGTCGTGGGAAATCCCGACTAGCACTGGGCTACAGAAAGCCCAGGGTAAGTTAACATTTTGAGTTTAATTTGAGCTCGTAGTCCGTTTAAGTATACCCAAGTGTATATGAAGAGTATACACTTCCTCTCTTAATCCCTCTCCATCCCGGTATGCCCACTCTCAATGCTATTAAAAGTAAACCATGGCTCCTACAGAAAGTAGAGCTGAAACCTGAAAAAATGATGTCTGTGGGTCCTTTCAGCACATGCGCAGTCTCTGTCTCCTGCAGCGCATCATAGTTCCGTGCACAATGACGCATGCCACACAGAAGAGGGGAGGAAGAAAGTAGAGTAGACTGAACCTGCATGCGCTGTAAAAGAGAACTAAAAAGCAATGAATAATTGCTACATATACTCTTTACACTTTAAATGTCTATTTTTCACACTGGTGCTTTGTGTTGGACACAGAAGATCAAAAAAATTAAGGGATTGCATCACACAAGCAATGTGACACATACAACTAAGTATACTGCATAAAAATATGTTTAAGAAAAGAAGTGCACTAGCAATGTCAATGTAATTCTGTTGCGATAATTTAGTCCAACACAATGTGTCAGTGTCAGAGATTGAACAACAAAAGAGAAGAAACGTATACTTTTTTAAAGAAAAAAATGTATTTATATTTTTTTTATTTTGCAACGTGCAAATTTTTTTAAAATTTGTTTTCATTTTTTGCGGTATTGTTACCATAAAAATCAAATTTCAACAGCAACTGGTCTGAGTGTATAAAAGAGAAACTCCAACCAACAATTGAAATTTATCACAATCAGTAACTGATACCACTTTTTACATGAGAAATCTATTCCTTTACACAAACAAACCATCAGGGGGCGCTGTATGGATAATATTGTGGCAAAACCCCTCCCACAAAGAAATTCTGAGTATGTACTCTTGGCAGTTTCCTGTTTGTGAACCTTGCTGCATTTTGGGAAATAGCTTTTGTTGTTTCCAACTGCCAAAAAAACATGCAGCAGCTAAATAACCTGCCAACAGTAAAAATGTCACCATGTAATAAATGTCAGAATTTAAATCAGGGATTTAAATGCATGCACAATGGGCAAACACTGACTAAATCATTTATACATAATTATTGTAAAAATGAAGCATTTTTTTTATTACATTATTTGCACTGGAGTTCCACTTTAAGTGATAAAGATGCTAATCCTGCATTCAAAACTTGCAAAACCTTTTCTGCTGTTATGGTTTGTAGTTATCACATACTTTAGGAGCACTGGCCCTAGTGCCAAACAGTGCCAAAGACTTGAATACTGGGAGTTCTTTTTATCTAGAATCTATTCCTCCTCTTCCATTAATTTCCCTGCCTAGCTGCTTATCTGAAACACCTCTGCTCACTTGTGTTTACAAGGAAGGCTGAGGTGACTCAGCGATTGGAGGATAAGACAGTGTAGTTCCTAGTATACACCTCAGTGGGAGTGTCTGTAGACTCTGGGAGGAGGGCAGCTAATAAATACACAATGAGCAAGAGAAGGGAGGAGGGAACAAGAGTCAGGGAGGATATGATGTCAGCATTAGCTTGGCAAGATGGCCACTGCCTAGAATAGGATTTCTGCTTTTCCTTTACAAAATTCACAGGAATCAGTATGTGGATAGCAGAATACATCTGTTATGCAAGTAGAAGTAGTATTTATCTACTTATATATGTGTTTTTTATTTCTAGGTTAGCATGGGTGCCGCTTGTTCTTTAAAGGGGAACTTCAGCCTAAACAAACATACTGTCATCAAGTTACATTAGTTATGCTAATTAGAATAGATAGGCAATATAATCTCTTACCCACCTTGTTTTAAAAGAACAGGCAAATGTTTGTGATTCATGGGGACTGCCATCTTTGTCATAGGGGGCAGCAATCTTTTTGGTTGAAAGGAGGTGACAAGGAGCAGGAGACACAGTTCCAACTGTCCTGTGTCCTGATTACCCCTCCCAGCTGCACACTCTAGGCGTCAAATGTCAAATTCAAAATGAAAAAAAAAATAAAATTGCACCAAAACAGCAGAATGAGAACAACAAAATAAGAAATCCCATCATGCTTTGAACAGCATCAGGGGAAAAAAGCCCGGGCAGTTTTCTTCTGTGCAGCTAAAAATGAGGCTTGTATAAGAGAAACAAAGTTCTGATGCTGTGAAACTGTTAAAGAAACACGAAGCCTTTTCAGTGCTGCTGAGTCAATTTTTAGTCCCTTCTACCCCCTGTGCCCTTGAGCTGTCGGATCTCCTCCTGGACTCGGGCCATATTTTCCCGCAGCTCCAGCACCTGGGCCTTGAGGACCTTATTTGTCCGGGCCTGGATCTGCCGGCTCCTCCTTGCCTGGCGCCTGTGCCTCATGTATGTCGATAGAGGAACTGTAGAAAAAATGGGGAAAATAGGTTAACTCAGTACACCATCAACTTGTGCATATTTCAATCTTATTGATCATCCCTAAAAATAAGAACCTGTAATGTAATACATATAACATAGCATTTAATTGCTTTCCCATAGTATGCAATGTTAATCATACAGTAAGAGCATTTTACCATATAGCGGTGTGCTGGCTCTCCTTATGTGGGCCCTTTGGCTGTGATGGCTGGGGCCAGGCGAGGAGGACCTGGAGGAGGAAGGCCTGGGTGCAGAGGCTCCCCGGGTACCACTTGCAGCTGTAATAAGGAGTAATGAATAATATATTGTGATCAAAATATATTATAATATGGATAAAAAGTAATAACTTATTTGGTTGAACTACAACTACTTTTATTCCTATTTTCAAGTAAACTTTGATAAGGACCTTACTCTATTTAAACACAGAACAAAAAATCATATTCTTATACCTTTTATTTATTTATTGGACATGAAAGAATATGACTCTTCAATACAGAAAAATAAAACTAGGATAGACTTTGAAGAGAGCACTTGGAACGCTGACTGGGGCAATGGTTCACCTTGTAGTAGGAATAAGACCCTGAGCACACAGCCAAGATATCAATGGAGTGGCTTCGATACAACTCTATGTATGTCCTTGAGTGACCCAGCAAGAGCGTAGGCTTCAATACAATTGAATAGCTCTGGAGAGATCTTCAAAAATTGGCTGTGCACCAGAGCCGGATCACCCACAAGGCAAACCAAGGCACTTGCCTAGGTCCTGGACATGATCTAGCGTCCAGATGGACGACAGCACCTATACAATTTTTCTCAAAAAAAAATAAATGATCATCAGTGGTTATCAAAAACCAATGTTAAGCCTATAATCAGCACATATTGCACAAATATCACTATGCCCACACAGGAGCAACCCATTTTGGAACAAGACCCTAACAAAAAGTAGGAAAAGTGCTGCACTGTAAATACCTTACGGATATATACTTTAACTGTACATACTGCACAACTCTATAGTATTCAGCCCATAGAATTTTTTTGGGAAAAATACATACAGCATATAAAACCCAAGATAGACATACATAAACAAATAGTTTGCTGACTTACACCTCATCTCTGCCGCCATCCGCTTCACCAGGTCCAGGTCCCTCCATTTCAGGTCACTCCATAAGACCTGGACCTGCTTCAGGGTTAGGACCCTGTGGAACTCGGTCCTAAGAAGCCCCTGCACCTTCCTCACGACAGCTTTTTTAGCTGCAGGGGCGGAGAGGTCATATTTGCCTCTGGTGAACTCCTGAAAAAGAAATATTACTGTATTAATGACCACTGTATAATACATTAATGAAGAATCTTCTTACTTGCAGCATAATGTAAAAGATTATAATATAATGACAGTGTTAAAAAAATGTGGGAAACGACCAACTATGACTGCGGACAGATACTAGGGATCAAGGATGACTACAAGAGGATATAAGTGCCACCTATAACTGCTGACAGATATTGCTATCTAGTAGCCATAATAACTACATCATTTCATGTGTGATTGGACTGACAGAGAAGATCGGAGGGGCGCGCCGGAAGCGGCGGAATCAAGCCATTGTCTCGATCTGCGGAGAAAAACGTACCGTGTATGCCTGGCATTAGCCATAGACCGTGAGCAAGCATGCAGATCAAGTGCTCTGAAGTCTGACTGGATTAGCTGCATGCTTGTTTCCAGTGGCGTAGCTGCAAACCCCTGGGCCCTGATGCGGAATCAGCATTCCCCGGAATATAATGGTTATGCGCGCAGCATTCACCAGAAAACAATTGTTATGTGCGCAGCATTCACCAGAAAATAATCGCTACATGCGCAGCATTCACCAGAAAACAATTGTTATGTGCGCAGCAGTCGCCGGAAAATAATCGCTACGTGCGCAGCATTCCCCGGAATATAATCGTTATGCGCGCAGCATTCCCCGGAATCTAATCGTTATGCGCGCAGCATTCACCAGAAAACAATCGTTATGTACGTACGCATCATTCACCAGAAAACAATCGCTACTTGCGCAGCATTCACCGGAAAATAATCGCTATGTGTGCAGCATTCCCCGGAATCTAATCGTTATGCGCGCAGCATTCACCAGAAAACAATCGTTATGTATGTACGCATCATTCACCAGAAAATAATCGCTACATGCGCAGCATTCACCAGAAAACAATTGTTATGTGCGCAGCATTCACCAGAAAGTAATCGCTACTTGCGCAGCATTCACTGGAAAATAATCGCTATGTGCGCAGCATTCCCCGGAATATAATCGTTATGCGCGCAGCATTCACCAGAAATCAATCGTTATGTACGTGCGCATCATTCACCAGAAAATAATCGCTACATGCGCAGCATTCACCAGAAAATAATTGTTATGTGCGCAGCATTCACCAGAAAATAATCGCTACTTGCGCAGCATTCGCCGGAAAATAATCGCTACGTGCGCAGCATTTTCCAGAATATAATGGTTATGCGCGCAGCATTCACCAGAAAACAATCGTTATGTACGTACGCATCATTCACCAGAAAACAATCGCTACTTGCGCAGCATTCACCGGTAAAAAATCGCTATGTGCGCAGCATTCCTCGGAATATAATCGTTATGCGCGCAGCATTCACCAGAAAACAATTATTATGTGCACAGCATTCACCAGAAAATAATCGCCATGTAGGAGCATTACACATTAAAGAAAAACAGTCAGAAAAAGTACCCTCCAAAAAATGCATTTTGTTAACGGAAAAAAGAAGATTGCTTACCTCAATGACTATTGTTTTCATCCGAAGAAGACATCTTAGGTGGCATGTTGTCAGTCACTCACAGACAGGCAATCAGATGCAGCCAGGCAGAAATGCTGTCAATGCGTACAGTCGCACTGTGTACTTCCTGTTCCCAAACTTCCTGTATCTGCCGTACGCGTAGTTTTACGGCTACGAGTGGAAATTACGCATGCGCATGCGCGAGGACGTAAAGTACGTTTTTACGCTTGCACAGTACAAAGTACATCTAGAACTTGGCGAGACCATGCAAACATAATTCTGCATGAGTACATGACTGTACGCATAGAACTACGAACTTCTACGCGACCATGCGAAGTTCGCTCTGACTTGTCGTAGTGCATTAGCTAACGTAGTTTTTGTTGTGCAAGCGTATTTACTCTACGCGTATTTGCGGAAAAATACGCGTAGTTCTACCGTAGCGAAGTTAGCTGACTACGACCATCCCTGGAGAGGAGATCTCAGCAGCAGTAGAGTAGCACTGCCACTCAGCCGAGGAGGAGGATGACAGTGAAGAGGATGTAGCAGGAGGAGTAGGAGGAGAAGGAGAGGAGGTGGCAGCAGGCCTGCCTGCAAGCCGTGGAGCTGTCACAACTAGGTTGCACAGTCACTTACTCCCTGCTTGCCAGCGGTCACCAGGTTGACCCAATGGGCCGTATAAGTAATGTACCTGCCCTGACTGTGCTTGTCAGACCAGGCATCTGTGGTCAGATGGACCCTTGACCCAACGTTGTGTGCCAGAGATAACACCACTTGCCTTTCAACATCACGGTACAGTTTGGGTATCACCTTTTTTGAGAAGTAATTGCGGCCTGGTATCTTCCACTGCAGAGTCCCAATTGCCACAAATTTTCAGAAGGCCTCAGAGTCCACCAGCTGGTATGGTAACAGCTGGTGAGCTAATAGTTCCGCCAAGCCAGTTGTCAGACGCAGGGCAAGGGGGTGACTGGAAGACATTGGCTTCTTCCGCTCAAAGATTTCCTTCATGGACACCTGGCTGCTGTGGGCAGAGGAGCAGGAACCGCTCAAGGTGAGAGGTGGAGTGGAGGAGGTGGGCTGTCAAGGTACAAGGGATAAAGCAGCTAAAGATGCTGCATCTGAAGGAGGAAGAGGATGCGGAGGGTGGCTTTGCTGTTGTGTGCTGCTTTTCCTCAGGTGGTCATCCCATTGCCATTTGGGCTTTTTCATCATGTGCCTTCGTAAGGCACTTGTCGCCACGCGGGTCTTGGTCTTTCCACGGCTCAATTTTTGGTGGCAGAGAGTGCAGATGGCATCGCTGTCATCTGAGGCAGACACACAAAAAATTTCCACACAGCTGAGCCCTGGGATGATGGCACTGTGGTGGTGGAGACAGCAGCTGACCTTGAAGGGCATGTTGGCTGGCTGTCCATAGGTGGCGATACATGCCGCCGGACACTGCCATGAGCTGTTTCTGATGACGAGCTCCCCCTGCTTCTTTCAGTAACTCGTCTCCTCCTACTCCTCTCTGACTCCCCCTCTGAGCTGTCCCCCTGTTCATCTCCTCTATAGGGAACCAACGTGACATCCATGGCAGTATCATCCTAATCATCATCATAATCATCCTCCACAGCTTCGCTTGTATCAGACACCTCAAAAACTGCACCAACAGCAGGTACTTCATCATCCTCCGCCTCACACCTTACGTCCATACTGACGCTTACTCAGACATATGAGGTGGTGTAACTTGCTTAGCACCTTTATCTTGTTATAACAATAATGGCTGTGAATCAGTTAATTCCCCACCAAATAACTCCTGCGAAGTGTTAAATGGAGTGGATGTGGTGCTAGTAGTAGTGCTGGTGGCTGCGGAAGATGAGGTGTTCTGTGTTAAATAGTCAACTACGTCCTGACAATTTTGGGAGTTGATGGCACGTGCCTTCTGAACACTGTACTTTGGTCCAGGGCCACACAAAATCACGTCAGAATGACCTCAAACAGACCTGCCAGGTGGCCTTCCTCTGGATCTGCCTCTGCCTGTTGTTTTGTCCATATTGAGGGGGATGAAGTAAAAGGTATGCACTGACTTGATTAATACAATGTGCAGTCACACAGATGCAGTGAAAGGTATACACTGACTGCTGGCATAATACAATGTGCGGTCACACAGGTGCAGTGAAAATGGATGCACTGAGTGCTGGCATATAAAACAGCATGCGGTCACACAGATGCAGTGAAAGGTATGCAGTGACTGCTGGAAGAAAAATGTGCAGTCACACAGGTGCAGTGAAAGGTATGCAGCGACTGCTGGTAGAACAATGTGCAGTCACACAGGTGCAGTGAACACATATGCAGTGACTGCTGGTATAACAATGTGCAGTCACACAGGTGCAGTGAAAATGGATGCACTGACTGCTGGTATATAAAACAGTGTGCTGTCACACAGATGCAGAGAAAGGTATGCAGTGACTGCTGGTAGAACAATGTGCAGTCACACAGGTGCAGTGAAAGGTATGCAGTGACTGCTGGTAGAACAATGTGCAGTCACACCAGGTGCAGTGAAAACATATGCAGTGACTGCTGGTATAACAATGTGCAGTCACACAGGTGCAGTGAAAATGGATGCACTGACTGGTGGTATATAAAACAGCATGCTGTCACACAGATGCAGAGAAAGGTATGCAGTGACTGGTATTATAATACAATGTGCAGCAGTGACACAGGTGCAGTGAAAGGTATGCAGTGACTGGTATATAAAACAGCGTGCTGTCACACAGATGCAGTGAAAGGTATGCAGTGACTAGTATTATAATACAATGTGCAGCAGTCACACAGGTGCAGTGAAAGGTATGCAGTGACTGGTATATAAAACAGCATGCTGTCACACAGATGCGGTGAAAGATGCAGTGAAAGGTATGCAGTGACTGGTATTATAATGTACAGCAATGTGCAGCAGTCACACTAGGCACTGAATGTGCTGGGCCTGGCACAGTATAGCAATTAGTAAGTGGCAGCTGCGACATACAGGGCTGTATATGCAGTGTCAGTGGTACACACACAAAAAAACTCATCACAAGAACATTAGCTCTCAAAAAAACTGTTTTGGGGTGCTTTCAGCAATAAATATCAGCAAGAAGAAAGCTAACAAGAGCATAACTAAGCTTTCCCTATGTCTGCAGCAACCTCTCTCCCTTCTCTCACTAAAACAGCAGCACACAGAGTGATAAAATGTCTGACACTGCTGCCTTATATAAAGGGGGGGGGGCTCCAGGAGGGAGTGGAGCCTGATTGGGTGCCATGTGTCTGCTGACTGTGATGTAGAGGGTCAAAGTTTAGCCCAATGATGTAGTGTAGGGGGCTGGTCGAACTCGCATAAAGTTTGCGTTTCAACACAAACTCTCGTTGTTCGTGCGAACAAGTTCGCGTTCGAACCGTTTGGGCCATCTCTATTTATCACAGGTGGAAATTACATAGCCAGGGGGACAATGAATAAGGTGATAAGTTACACTTGATTCATTTTACAAGCTTTTTTAGGAGTAGATCCTTTATCCATCTCAGTTAAGGTGCCCATAAACGTATCAATTTTCCTGTTTGATTTCCTGCATAGTCTATCGATCTGCAGGGAATCAAAATGTCTGATTTATAGATTTTCGTTAGTCAGTAGAGCGACTGCATCAAACAGTGCTGCACTGAGGTTTCATTGATTTTCAATAGAATCCCTGCTGCAGTGTGTAGTAGGAATCGATTCCTTACTAAATTGATTCCTTTGAGAGAGAAATTGATCGTTTTGCTACATCGGGTGGAAATTTACTAGTGTATGGCCAGATTAATTCTGTTTTTTTGTTTGTTTTGTTTTACTGTTACTAAACTGCTGCCATTATCATTATGTCTTTCATTTGGTTTTCTAAATTACATTGAGTAAATACAATTGAAATACATTTGTATATGCTCATCTCAGACTAAAAAATAACAACAATGTGATTTTTTTTTTAGGGGGGGGGGGGGGGATCCTGGAATTCTGAGATCTTCTTTGTCAACAATTAAAAACTCAGCCGTAGCTATAAGGAGCTGAAATGCAAATTGTAATTTTCTGTGCACAGGTACTGCTACAACTTTCAGTTACTAAAAAAAGAACAACATTTATCTCTGATAGCTATGGGAAGCTTTTGTCATGCTTCATCACAGAAGCCCAGCACATTTTTGAAATATCTCTTACAGATCTAAAATATTTCATGCTTCAAAAAAAAAAAAGCAAGTATGTCAGATAAATACTTTGGGTAAAAGCATTTTTTTGCTTAGCTGCATTCCCATGCTTTTATTATTATGAAAAGGCAACATTCTTTTAGTCAGCTGAAAATACTGCATGGAATAGTTAGCATTTAACTGTGAAAACATAACACGCTGTACTTTTTTTCTCTTAATTTATGATAGTCTTTCTGATTCATAATGGTATACTATCTTAAACTGATTAACCCTGATGTGTTTGATGGCTGCGAGCCACCTCCTGAAGAGGTGCCATTTCCAGTCAATTCAAACTGCATGACAGAGCCAAGTTCCCAGATTCATGGACCCTTACCAGTGCACTGAGCAGATCGCTTGCTGAATGGCAGATTGGGCTTCCACAGCAAACATCTGTGTGTTACAAAGCAAGTTGACCTGATGTAAATACCTGTCCTGTCACAATGATTTGATAAATGCTCTTAATAAAATCATTTAATTTCAGCATACCGTTTTCCATGTGCCTCTAAAAAGAATCATTGAGGCATCATTATCTTGCCTACTATAGCCTGCTAAACTTTGATTCTGGTAAGATCTCAGATGCGTTATTGCATAATAACTACTCATTGTAACAAGGCTATATAAATTAAAGACTAAAACAAAAATAACTGCAGGGCCACTTGTAGGTTATAATAACTACTTCAATCCACATGCTGTTTTACCCTGCCAATACCGATTTCTACCATTCAGCGCTCTTCTTTTGCTTTGGCAATAACTTTATCACTGCCAATCACACCTAAATAATCCATATCTTGTTTTATTTTCACCACAAATTTGTTTTTTGTATTTTTTTGTAGGTGATATTTGCTTGCAGTTATTACTTTTTCTTTTCATTACTTCTCAAATTCCATCCCCTATAGTTTTAAAATAAACAATGCTACTGTAGATAAAACCCACAAATTGTATTTGCCCACTGTCCTGGCTATTACACATTTAAATTATGTTCCTAGTACAATAAATGGAGACAATTTATTATTATTTGGAAATAAAGGTGTATTTTTTTGTTTTTCTACCCTATCAATAATTGCACACACTAATATACTATTATAACAGTAATATAACCCCATGACATTCATATTTAAAAATAAAAATAAAAGCTTAGTCCCCAAGGTAAATATTTACCTATGTAAATGCTGTCACCTTGGCTCTTTTTTTTATTTTGGTAATCATGGAGGTGGTGAAGGAAGCAGATGGGGTTAATGCATTTTTAATGTTTTATTTGTATGTAAGAGTGTAGTGCAATTTAATTTTCTACAAGGTCTTTTTGAAAAAAATGTTGTACTTGTTCCCACTAATCCGCTTTGCAATTTTAGTGAGGATAACATGTATGGTAGCTTTGCTGTTAACTACTAAAGTAGGCATGAAATTAACTGAAATTAATGCAAAATGTGAAATTACAGTTATGATCTTGGTTACAATCAAAATTAATTATGATTTTTTTTTTATTTCTCAATTTCACAATTTACAAATTATGATTATAATTATGCAAAATGTGTGCATATATATGTGTGTGTGTGTGTGTGTGTGTGTGTGTGTGTGTGTGTGTGTGTGTGTGTGTGTGTGTGTGTGTGTGTGTGTGTGTGTGTGTGTGTGTGTGTGTGTGTGTGTGTGTGTGTGTGTGTGTGTGTGTGTGTGTGTGTGTGTTGCTATAAGTACATAACTTCTTGCTGAGGTAAGATATTCCAGATTCCAGGGTCACGTTACTCATTAGTGGTACAAGGTCTCAGGTGTGAGGTATGTTACATTTGGTATTACCGCTCTCACACTCTCTCATACTAGGAGGTGGAAGCTCAAAATGGCACTGTATAGCAGATAGCTCTCTGAGGCTCTTAAAAAAGAACTATTGCTCTACCAAAATATGGCCAGGGCTACAAGAAGATTTTCAGCACCATGAAATTGAGCTGCAGCACAGTGGTTGTGACCATACATGGATTTAACATAAGAGGTTCCACTCAGTGCAGGCCTTGCCATAGTCAAGCAAGGTTGTTGAGTGTACCATGGTCAGCATCATAACCAGAGGATGTCTTTTGCAAATAGACATATGAGTGCTGGCAGCCATCTTACCACTCTTTCCACTGCCTAGCCCCATCTCTCTCTCTTCTGTATAGCTCATTTCTTACATGACCTCTAGCTCTTAGTGTGGCAGCATTCTGTTTAACTGTACAATTCCTCACTGTCCCACTGTAGTGAATTATTTTCAGGACATTAAAGCTTAGGAAAAGTCCTATCAGCAGTTATTTTAGACATGCTATTAGCAGTAGCACCATCATTTGGCAACAAAGTCAGCTAGAGTCTCTTAACCCAATATCCACCTATTTCATGTCTCACTTTCTCTTTCTATCTCTCTCTTTCTATCCCTCGCTCTTATAGATTTAATCCCTCCCTCCACCTTACACCTTCAGTCTTCAGGTGTGGATTCACACCTGATCTTATGTTTCGATTAGTGACTTTTATTCTTTAAACATTGCATGTCTTCAAAGAGATTATTATGGCTAAACTCTGAACTAGATGTCTATTGAAAAGTAATCATTTAAGAAAATGTATAAAGTGATAATTTTACTAGATACTTTTCAAAAGGGGGTTTATTGAACTTATTGGAAAAAGTATTTTGTGTGTGTGTGTGTATATATGTTACAGGCAAAGTATGAAATCAGGCATTCTATAAAATGCCTGAAGCGATTAGGCAAAGTACGAAATGTCTGTTTCGTTACATACTTTGCCTAGGCATTCTATAGAATGCCTGAAGTTGTTCAGGCAAAGTGTAGAATACCCGTTTTTCTATAGAATGCCTGCTTTTTTTTCACACTTTGACTGTAGCAGCTGCAATACCTATGCCTGTCAGTGAGGCTAGTGATGATGATGGATGCTTGCATGCTGATATTTACTGTTTGTGGAAAGTGCTGCTGTGAAGGCAGCCTTCATGTGCTGCCAGGGGGAGCCCATGAGCAGGAAAGAGGAGAGAAAAGCTGGACATCATGTGCAGGGGGGGAATGGCAGTTGGGTTTTGGCAGTTGAAGGCTAGTGAGGGGGAGGAGCCTGAAAAGCCAAGATGCAGCAAAAAAAATAAGTTTAGAGTCATGATACAATGCTCCACTTGCAGCAAGAAATAAGCATGATCTTTTTTGTGAGAAAATAGAGGCAGAGACTAAAGAAGATACCAGCCATTGGTGAGACTGACAAAGCAATGCAGAGGCACAGACAAGAGAGCACTACTGAAAAAAACTAAAGTAAGGAAGAGAAAGAGAGCTGCAGACATAACAGGAGAGGAGAGAGACAAAGTATGTAACAAAAACAGACACTTAGCATTTTGCCGAACCTGTCTTAGGCATTCTATAGAATGCCTAGGCAAAGTACGTAACAGAAACAGACATCTTGTACTTTGCCTAAAATGGTCAGGCATTCTATAGAATACTTAGACATTCTATAGAATGCCTGAATTTCGTACTTTGCCTGTAACATATTATATATATATATATATATATATATATATATATATATATATATTTATATATATATATATATATATATATATAAATAAATAAAAATATAAATATAAATATTGCCACTTATTTCAGGATTGTATTGTTTTGCCATATCGTTGAGACCTTTTTTTAGGCCTTGAAAAGTAGAGGAGAGAACTTATTTCACTGAGATTGCATAAAGAAATGGCACTATTATGGTGTCCATACACAATACAATAAAAACGTTTGATTTTCCCGTTTATTCGATCTAAATGATTGAATCAAATGAAAGTTGAAAATATTTTTTTTTTGGATCAAGAAATTTGAACGATTATCCAGTTTTTTCAAGAAAAATCTGATCGGACATGCTGGAAAAATCTTTATATGAGATCTAACGGAATAATCAAACTAAATTATCTAATCGAAAAAAAATGAAAAATTGTACCATGTATGGCCACCTCAATTTAGGCTCTGTTCGGTTCACACAGATTGCAGCAGACAAACAAATATAATAAGAGGCTTCATGGTCTCGTTTATATGTGTCAAACTGCATGTAAATTGCAGTCAAATAAACTTGACCAGTATTGCCTTTCTGGAAAGCATAGTGCATCTGATGAACAGCAAGCATTAGCTTTGGAGAGTGGTAGACACTGCAATGGGGAGCAGTTGAAAAGGGTGGAAGAGACCCATTCTGTTGTTAAGGGTGCCTGCTATGTAAACTGCAACTGTAAA
Source organism: Hyperolius riggenbachi (assembly GCF_040937935.1). Classification (NCBI taxonomy): domain Eukaryota; kingdom Metazoa; phylum Chordata; class Amphibia; order Anura; family Hyperoliidae; genus Hyperolius; species Hyperolius riggenbachi. The sequence continues at coordinate 130,205,242 of NC_090652.1, read as the reverse complement.
TAGCGGGCACATAAGGTAAAGAGCCTGCTATTTGTAATAGTATTTTGCATAGTGGGACGCCCTGGCACCCGCTATTATATATGCCTTTTTCAATATGATGCTGGGGCTAAAGGTTAGGTACCCAGGAGTGGAATGGGGGGTTGTAGGTTATGTGCCCACAGGGGGTTGAGGTTAATTGCCCACTGGGGGAGGGGGGGTTAAGGTTAGATATTCACCAGGGGGTTTAATGTTAGGCACCCACTGGGGACTTAACGTTAGGCACCTCCGGGGGGGGGGGGGGGGGTTAAGGTTAGGCACCACCAGGGGGTATTCTGTGTGAGAGTAGGGAGAAGTTAGGTCATAGGAAAATATAAGTAAATATTACTGTTACTTTACTATATGAATGAATTATTGGTAAATTTGCAGATATTCTATTACTGGCTATTTCCTGCATTCTTTTCAACGGCCACCTTTATCAAATGTACACCTGCAATGAGTCGCAGTGTAGCCTACAGCGCACCCATGCAATATTATATATTTGCATTGTATTACACCGATAGCACTAGTGGCTGCAGTGGCAATAAGGAATACACTGCTCATGTGAGAAAACAATATTATAGTGGGAGCCACAATAGAGTACTACAGGCCCCCCAGGCTTATATACAAGTTAACAATGTTGACTTGTTTTCCTAGGTAAAAATGGGGAGCTAAGTTTGTACTAAAGTCAGTTTGTATATATAAGCCAGGTCAATATCTGCAAGGAGTTTGTATGTTCTCCCCGTGTCTGTGTGGGTTTCCTCTGGGCTCTCCGGTTTCCTCCCACCTCCCAAAACATACAGGTAAGTTCTTTGGCTACCTACATAATGGCTACAATACATACACTACACACTATAGACATATGACTATGGTAGGGACTAGATTGTGAGCTCCTCTGAGGGACAGATAGTGACAAGACTATGTATACTCTGTACAGCGCTGTGGAAGATGTCAGCGCTATATAAATACTAAATAATAATAATAAGTAAATATGGCAATATATTAAATATAAACAGCTGAGAAAAAATTTGTTTAATAATCTGGTTGGGGTTAATTAAATAAATTAAAACATCATTATTTAAATGTTAAAAAAGTATCTTAAAAACACATAATCATAATTAATTAAAACCGAAGACAAGCAGCGTTGCATTCATTGGTAAACATGAACACTGTATTATAATTAAAAAATGAATATACAGCATTGTAAGTGTAGAATCATTTAAATATAAGCAATTAACAAAACAACAACTAAAAAAATAATTTAACAAGCTGGATGGATTAATTAATGAATTAAACAAAAAACAAAACAGTAAAAACAACAACATCAATGGTGCAAGCAACGGAGGAGAAAAAAACAACAGCATCAATGGTGCATGCAATGGAGGAGAAAAAAAACAACAACAGCAACGGCACAAACAGTAGAGAATAGGAAACTTCCCACTCAACATGGATAAACAAATGGTGGACACACAGTAATTAACGATGAAGCAGCCAACAGAAATATAAAAAACAAAAATAGACAACAAAAAGTAAACAATACAAGCAGCTATACAATTACAAAAACAGAAACATATCTAAGGCCCCAAAAAATACTTAAACAACCAGCACTGGCAATAACTACACTCATTGACTTTTGGAAATCAGCAAAGTTGTAATGGGAGCATAATCCATGCAACCAACCATTGGCTATAATTAGACAATATTTAATGAAAGCCGGAAAACACACCCATTACTCTCTCACCTATTTGTAAGCCAGTATTCGGGTACAAATCAAGGTGCTGCTTTAGCCATTTCTAATTTAGCCTAGACATGTACTGTATTTTTCGGACCATAAGACACACTTTTTCTCCCCCAAAAGTGGTGGGGAAAAGTCGGTGGGTCTTATAGTGTGAATGTACAGCCACACAATGCTCCCCTACAAAGTAAGTAAGTGCAGCTGATGCTTACATATCCAGCCGCACACTCTCCCTCCGTCTCCTCTTCTGTCTGCAGCCACATTATGAAGCTGCATGTGCTGAAGCCTTTTTATACATGCCGAGGATCGCGCAGCAAATACCCCTCTCCTCCTCCGACCTGATGCAGTGCCAGGGATTGTGCTGTAAGTGCTTCCTCTTTCCTTCTCTGATCTGATGCAGCCCTGTATAGGTGCTGCACACAGGCGTCCTTCTCCTACTTCCTCCACACTACAATCATGTAGTTAATACAAACTTATACAAAGAGCACACCACTCTTTGCCTTATTTGATTACTATAGGCCAACATACTGAGTCCTGTGGAGAAGCATGAGTTTAGTGTGCTGCACGGAGACAGCGAGGAGCCAGGGCTGCATCAGATCAGAGGAGGAGGAAAGCATGCGCATTGCAGGCATGCACGGCAGGGACGTGTGACATGCGGGCGCGCATGCTGCGGTAAGAACTGACCTGGAGCACGTTTTTAAATGGGCTTAGGTCGCCTAGCAAACTATATGAAAGGAACACAGTTATGCAATGAGTAAAAGTTTATCTCGGATCTACTTTAAATCCAAACTGAAAACCAGGGATGAGCAGAAACTACGCCAGTGCGAATCTACGCATCGTAGTTTGCATCTACGCATCGTAGTTCATAGGCGAAGTTTCAAAACTACGCTTATGAATTTACACGTAGTGAAGTACCGCTATGCGTAGCTTATGCCCACTATACGTAGTTAACATGTGTATTGCGTAGTGAACTACGAATGCGTTACTCGTTTCCGCATGCGATTGTATGCATACAAATTTACGCATTGGAAAGGAGAATGTACGCATAGAAAGGTTCCCAGTATATGCATTTATAAAGAAATTAATGCGTACAATTTTCTGCATACAGGCATAAGTATCCGCATACACAGTACACTTCGCACAACGCGTAATTGCGTATTTTAACGCGTATTCTACGAAATGCATATGAAGCGAATATTTGTTTTCGAAGCCGTAGTTAGGCGAAGCGAAATTGCGTAAAACTATGCGTATTTCCAGCGTAGCGAAGTTGGCTGACTACGACCATCCCTGCTGAAAACCCACCTGTTCAGCTTGGCATTTGCAGAAATATAATTTTATCCTCTGTGTTAATACTTCATCCTACTACCAATTACTGAATCTGAGAGAGCCTAAGAGTCCTATAGGAGAAAAGCGCTATAGAAATGGTATTGTTGTAAAAACAAAAAATGCTTAGTTAATACCTGAAATGTATAAGATTTCCTTGAAGGTTTTAGAAACTTAAAGTTTCTTCTTCAGGCATGATACAAAACTGGACCATATCATGCCTGAAGAACTGTACATTTGTATGTGATCAGATTTTTTGTCCATGGCTAACATGGAACCACATGCAAACAAAACACTAATTATTATTTAACAGCCCTCAACATGTTTGATATGATAAAAATGCAAACGTCTGCCGAATCACAGTAATTTTTTTAGAAAAATAATCCTGCCCAGGTTTGCAGGATCACTTATGTTCTCTACATTTCAATAGCTGTGGTAATATGGCCCCAATATAGGCATGACTTGTGGAGACAAAAAGAACACACAGAAACACGGAGCCCAGTCTGATGTAGTAGAGACAGATAATGGGATAATGGGTTAAGATAGTAGCCAAAATGGTATATTTACAAGTGTGGGTTGCAGTGCTCCTCCCATTCATTCACCAATAACTTTACTACTACTAGTCACAACGAAATGATCTATATCTTGTTTTTTTCCGCCACCAATTAGGCTTTCTTTGGGTGGTACATTTTCTAAGAATTATTTTTTCCAAATGCATTTTAACGGGAATATTAAGAAAAAAAAAATGGAAAAAATTCATTATTTCGCAGTTTTTGGCAATCATGGTTTTAAAATAATGCATGCTACCATAATTAAAACCCACGTATTTTATTTGTCCATTCGTCCTGGGTTATAACGCTGCTTAAATTATGTCCATTTCACAATGAATGGTGCCAATATTTTATTTGAAAATAAAGGTGCATTTTTTTGCAGTTTTGCATCACTAATTACAAGGCCATCATTTAAAAAAACAACAGTATGATACCCTCTTGGCATACATATTAAAAAAAAGTTCACTCACTCACTAAGGTAACTATTTTTTTATTGTATTTTTTATGCAAACATTTAATTTGGGTATTTATGGGAAAGTGTGGGAGATAAAGAGTTAATTTTAAATCATGCGTAGGTCCCTTTATTAAAATAAATGGATGTAAGTGTAATTTTACTATTTGGCCTGAAGATGTCCTCACTCATTAGCTTCCTGTGCGTGCTTTTAGGAAGCAAAACAGGAAGTAATGAGTGCAAGTGTAATTACAGTGTATACAAATAACCACAGGCATCTCATTCATGCCGCGATCATTGTGTGAAGACCTAGAACTGTGTTCCCATTCATTATTCTCCGGTCTTACAGGCAAAGGCGAGAACAAGTGCGGGAGTGTGTGTGGTGATCGCGGTGGTGTGCGTATATCTACTCCCTGAGACTTAGATTAAGTTTTTAGGGGCGTAGATATACTGTATCAGGAACATTAATTGGTTAACAGATTACGAATGTAATGATAATTGAGTTTATGTGTGTTGATATTACATAATGATGTATGCTATGATTATGTAACAGTGACATTTTAATATTGATGTGTTTATTAGCTTTTAATATTTGTGTTTACTCTTTTTACTATGTTCTAATGGTTGTCTCTGTCACAGTGGTACTCAACAATTTCGTATGGTCTTTAAAGGCGCATATATTGACCTGATGAAGCAGGTTACACTGTGAAACATGTTATCCCAAGTGCAAATAAAGTAAAACTTTTTTATACTTTATTATATACTATTGTAGTATACTAGTTTGGAATATTTGATCATTTTGGGTATCTCCAGCTATTTACAGTTGTACTATAAGGACCCAAAGTGTTATCTTTAAATGTCTAAAAAAATTTCGTGTTTTATGACATGAATCTGAATTAAGACTTCTTAACAAAACTAAGAAACAAAAAATAGCTGTTTTATTTAAATTAGTATGTTGACACATTCCATTTACGAGGATAAAAGAAATGTACTGTAGAACATGTTTACCAAAATTACCTTTACATTTTATCACTGTGCTCTGGCTTTATTTTACAAAACACTTGCGTTCTTAGGTTTGTATTTTTTTCCATAGGCATATCCTTGAAAATATCTAGCCCTCTGATCATTTTTTTGCAGCTGCATATGTGTTTTTGTTTGTAGCGTGCCACAAATATGTCTGGAGAAAGCCAGTATGACCCTGTCTACTAACCACTTTATAGCTCTTGGGAAGATAAATGTGAAGATCGAAAATGTTGTGCATTTGCAACATTATTAGTGCAGAATCCCCTTATTTCCTATTCTGACTTACAGCACACTTTTATGGAGCCTAGAACATAAACTGCTGGAAGCACCTGCATAATGCAATACTGCATGTCTTATGAATGATTCAGTGCTGTAATTACTCTGTTGCTTGTGCAGTATAGATTATTGGCATAAAACCTTATTCTGAGTGCGAGTAAATTATTATCTCATGATTATTTTTATGCTCTATTTTTGGTATCGTGCAACCTTTTTATTATGGCTTTACAATTACAACCTGCACTGTTTTGGAGCATATGTTATGCATATACTTCGATGTGAATGTTATTTACTTAAATCAATTATACAAGGCGATAATGGTTTGTTCTTATTTCAGGAAGGTGTATTTCTAATGTGTAGGTCCATCTGCATCATGATTCACACTGGATTATGATGGAGCAGAGTGGTTTGTACAATCAGATAGGCACCCAGTATAACAAGTCAGAACTTTTTTTACTGTAGAAAAACATACAGAGATAAATTATACACCATCATCAGGAAATGCAGCTTACTTAGAACAGGTGAGGAACACAGAGAGAATACAAGAAAGAACAATCCCATAAAGATCATCATCACAATTTACACATAGTGACATATCGTGTGGTTGTTTAACTATGCTGCAGTTTAATTAACAATCCAGAAAGGACATAGGAGTGACCTACTCTCACATTCAGTCAGCAGCAACTTTTATAAAATAACAAGAAAGGGTTCTACAAGACCTGTATTATAAATATCCTTTACATGATCTAATATAAACATCCACATGGTGGATGAGCTTTTGGTCCCTAGGCTTTCACAAGGCACTAGAGGGCATGATCTGTGCATGAAGGAAAAACATTTTAGTCATTTATTTAGGAACGGGTTCTTTACAGTAAGAGTGATTAAGATGTGGAATGTATTGCCACAGGAGAAAGTTATGGCAAATTCTATATCGGGGGCTTAGATGCTTTCCTTGTATTGAAAGACATCCATGGCTATAATTACTAGGTAATTCCCAGTATTGTTGATTCAGGGATTTTATCTGATTGCCATCTGGAGTCGGGAAGGATTTTTTTTCCCTTTTGGGGCTAATTGGACCATGCCTTGTAAGGGTTTTTTGCCTTCCTCTGGATCAACAGGGATATGTGAGGGAGCAGGCTGGTGCTGTACTTTATTTTCTGGTTGAACTCGATGGACGTATGTCTTTTTTCAACCCAAATAACTATGTAACTATGATGTAAAATTGTTTTTTTAACTACATTATATCAAAGTTGATCATTCTTCCAGTTTTGAAAAAGGATCTGTGTCTAATGTTCAAGTGCCTCCAGTAATAAATTGTAGTAGCTCTAAATAGCTTCAGTGAAATGATAATGGTACAGTGGATAGTGCACAGCAATTTTACCAATGCTTACGTCACTAGGGTAGCACACGTTGCGGTTACATGAGTAATGCTCACATTGCTATAGTAACTCGCATTAGGCAAGTAGTGTAACACATGTTACCATTACACATACTGTATACTGCCGGTTGCACTGTTTGCACATTGCGCACTACTCTAGTTGTGCATGTACCAGTAAAGGTTCTTTGTAACTTAAAATGTACACAATTGTAAACTTCAAATGTACGGTAAGAAGGAGCACTTCTAAGTGAAAAAAAAATATCTATATTAGGTGGAAAAATTAAAAATGCTCACTAGGCTAGGAACCTCCAGGCAGGGCCGGCCGAGGCAGAGGCGAGAGAGGCTCCAGCCTCAGGGCGCAGTGTAGGGCAACTCACTCAGCTATCATTCCCCTATTGTGCTTGAAGCAGAGAGAAATGAGAAAAGGGGATACATGGCAATGGCTGCAAGCCAGAGAACTAGAGATTAAGGTGTTTGGGGCCCTGGAACGCCACTTAGTCTAATAGCATTTAGTGTGTGACTGCTGGGGTGGGAGGGATGGAAGGTTACACTTTGGTGTCTAAGCCTTGGGTGCTGGAGGACCTTGTCCCAGCTCTGCCTCCAGGCAAGGCCGGATTTATGTTTTTTTGGCCCCTAGACTAAGTATGTTAAGGCTCCCCTTTTACTTGTGGCAGCACCATTACATATATATCCCTCTCTTCAATGTAAGAAGTTTTAAATTAGGATGATGCCATTTATTGGCTAACTAAAAAAAATAAAAATAAGAATAAGCAAGCTTTCGGCTTTGCAGTCTTCTTCAGGCTTAAATCCTGTTTCCTTGCAGGCTGATGGTACAGACAGCTTTATTCAACATCAAAAGGGGATACTTAGATTTGTTTCAAGCATAAATACATGTCATTAAGATGCCTTAACATCCATGTACTGCAGCTCTTTTCTTTCATGAACAGCTCCCTTGGGCATCAGCTTCCATTTTTTTATATGTTGTTCTGAATTTGCAGCCTTTTCTTTCATATGTAGCAACCCCTATTTCAGGTCAAGGGTCCCCTAGGGCTGCAGCCACCCAAAGCCCTGGCCTTTGTGGCCTTTCCAGAAATCCAGCCCAGCCTCCAGGTGCTGTCAGCTGGTAATATTAACCACTTGAGGACCGCCCCCAGCCGATGGGCGGCGGCAAAGGCTGGGCCTAAATGACCGCAATACGCCCATCGGCAGGGGGCGGTGGCGGGCGTGGTTATGCAGCGATCGCGTCATTTGTGACACGATCAGCCGCCAGCAACAGGCTCCGCCCCTTCACGAGGCAGGCTGCAGCCACCCTAGTCTGCACCCAAGCACACTGATCTCCCCCCCTTCCCTCTGATTGCCCACAGCACCCCTCAGACCCCAACCCCTGCTCACCCCCCCAGACCACTGTTTGCACCCAATCACCCCCCTAATCACCCATCAATCACTCCCTGTCACTACCTGTCAACGCTAATTTTTTTTATGCCCTAAACTGCCCCCTGCTCCCTCCTGATGACCCCCACCCCTCAGATTCTCCCCAGACCCCCCCCCCCCCGTGTACTGTATGCTTCTATCCCCCTGTAATAACCCACTGACCACCTGTCAATCACCTGTCAATCACCCATCAATCACCCCCTCTCACTGCCACCCATTAATCAGCCCCTAACCTGCCCCGTGCGGGCAATCTGATCACCCACCTACACCATTAGATCGCCCGCAGATCTGCCGTCAGATCACCTCCCAAGTGCATTGTTTACATCTGTTCTCTCCTCTAAACACCCACTAATTACCCATCAATCACCCCCTATCACCACCTGTCACTGTTACCCATCAGATTAGACCCTAATCTGCCCCTTGCGGGCACCCAATCACCTGCCCACACGCTCAGATTGCCCTCAGAACCCCCCTTATCAATTCGCCAGTGCATTATTTACATCTGTTCTTCCCTGTAATAACCCACTGATCACCTGTCAATCACCTGTCAATCACCTGTCAATCACCCGTCAATCACCCCCTGTCACTGCCACCCATCAATCAGCCCCTAACCTGCCCCTTGCGGGCAATCTGATCACCCACCCACACCATCAGATCGCCCACAGATCCGACGTCAGATCACCTCCCAAGTGCATTGTTTACATCTGTTCTCTCCTCTAAACACCCACTAATTACCCATCAATCACCCATCAATCACCCCCTGTCACCACCTGTCACTGCTACCCATCAGATCAGAACCCTATCTGCCCCTGGGGCACCCATTCACACACCCACACCCTCAGAACAACCTCAGACCCCCCCAGACTTCCCCCCCGTGTACTGTATACATCTATTCTCCACTGTAATCACCTGTCAATCACCTGTCAATCACCTGTCATTCACCAGTCAATAACCACCTGCCACTGCCACTTATCAGATCAGACCCTAACCTGCCTCTTACGGGCATCTGATCACCCTCCCACACCATCAGATTGCCCCAGACCTACCCTCAGATCACCTCCAAAGTGCATTGTTTACATCTGTTCTGCCATCTAATCACCCACTAATCACCCATCAATCACCCCCTGTCACCACCTGTCACTGCTACCCATCAGATTAGACCCCTATCTGCCCCTAGGGCACCCAATCACCCGCCCACACCCTCAGAATGCCCTCAGACCCAAGCCCTGATCACCTTGCCAGTGCATTGCTTGCATCTATTCCCCCCTCTAATCACACCTTGAGACACCCATCAATCACCTCCAATCACCACCTCCTGTCACCCCCTAGCACACCTACCCATCAGATCAGGCCCTAATTTGCCCCGTGTGGGCTCCTGATCACTCGGCCAAACCCTCAGATCCCCATCAGACCCCCTTCTGATCACCTCCCAGTGCATTGATTGCATCTATTTTCCCCTCTAACCACCCCCTGAGACACCCATCAATCACCTCCTGTCACCCCCCTAGCACTCCTATCCATCAGATTAAGCACAATACAACCTGTCATCTAAGAGGCCACCCTGCTTATGACCGGTTCCACAAAATTCGCCCCCTCATCGACCACCTGTCATCAAAATTTGCAAATGCTTATACCTCTGAACAGTCATTTTGAGACATTTGGTTTCCAGACTACTCACGGTTTTGGGCCCGTAAAAATGTCAGGGCAGTATAAGAACCCCACAAGTGACCCCATTTTAGAAAAAAAGACACCCCAAGGTATTCTGTTAGGTGTATGACGAGTTCATAGAAGATTTTATTTTTTGTCAAAAGTTAGCGGAAATTGATTTTTATTGTTTTTTTCACAAAGTGTCATTTTTCACTAACTTGTGACAAAAAATAAAATCTATGAACTCACCATACACCTAACGGAATACCTTTGGGTGTCTTCTTTCTAAAATGGGGTCACTTGTGGGGTTCATATACTGCCCTGGCATTTTAGGGGCCCTAAACCGTGAGGAGTAGTCTAGAAAACAAATGCCTCAAAATGACCTGTGAATAGGACGTTGGGCCCCTTAGAACACCTAGGCTGCAAAAAAGTGTCACACATGTTGTATCGCCGTACTCAGGAGAAGTAGTATAATATGTTTTGGGGTGTGTTTTTACACATACCCATGCTGGGTGGGAGAAATCTCTCTGTAAATGGACAATTGTGTGTAAAAAAAAAATCAAAAATTTGTCATTTACAGAGATATTTCTCCCACCCAGCATGGATATATGCAAAAATACACCACAAAACACATTATACTACTTCTTCTGAGCACGGCAGTACCACATGTGTGGCACTTTTTTGCAGCCTAACTGCGCTAAGGGGCCCAAAGTCCAATGAGTACCTTTAGGATTTCACAGGTCATTTTGAGACATTTGATTTCCAGACTACTCACGGTTTGGGGCCCGTAAAAATGCCAGGGCAGTATAGGAACCCCACAAGTGACCCCCTTTTAGAAAAAAGACACCCAAAGGTATTCTGTTAGGTGTATGACGAGTTCATAGAAGATTTTATTTTTTGTCAAAAGTTAGCGGAAATTGATTTTTATTGTTTTTTTCACAAAGTGTCATTTTTCACTAACTTGTGACAAAAAATAAAATCTTCTATGAACTCACCATACACCTAACGGAACACCTTTGGGTGTCTTCTTTCTAAAATGGGGTCACTTGTGGGGTTCCTATACTGCCCTGGCATTTTAGGGGCCCTAAACCGTGAGGAGTAGTCTAGAAAACAAAATGCCTCAAAATGACCTGTGAATAGGATGTTGGGCCCCTTAGCACACCTAGGCTGCAAAAAAGTGTCACACATGTGATATCGCCGTACTCAGGAAAAGTAGTATAATGTGTTTTGGGGTGTATTTTACTCATACACATCCTGGGTGGGAGAAATCTCTCTGTAAATGGACAATTGTGTGTAAAAAAATCAAAAAATTGTCATTTACAGAGATATTTCTCCCACCCAGCATGGATATATGTAAAAATACACCACAAAACACATTATACTACTTCTTCTGAGCATGGTGGTACCACATGTGTGGCACTTTTTTGCACCCTAACTGCGCTAAGGGGCCCAAAGTCCAATGAGTACCTTTAGGATTTCACAGGTCATTTTGCGACATTTAGTTTCAAGACTACTCCTCACGGTTTAGGGCCCCTAAAGTGCCAGGGCAGTATAGGAACCCCACAAATGACCCCATTTTAGAAAGAAGACACCAAAAGGTATTCCGTTAGGAGTATGGTGAGTTCATAGAAGATTTTTTTTTGTCACAAGTTAGCGGAAAATGACACTTTGTGAAAAAAAAAACAATTAAAATCAATTTCCGCTAACTTGTGCCAAAAAAAAAAAAATCTTCTATGAACTCACCATACTCCTAATGGATTACCTTTGGGTGTCTTCTTTCTAAAATAGGGTCATTTGTGGGGTTCCTATACTGCCCTGGCATTTTAGGGGCCCTAAACCGTGAGGAGTAGTCTTGAAACCAAATGTTGCAAAATGACCTGTGAAATCCTAAAGGTACTCATTGGACTTTGGGCCCCTTAGCGCAGTTAGGGTGCAAGAAAGTGCCACACATGTGGTATCGTCGTACTCAGGAGAAGTAGTATAGTATAATATGTTTTGGGGTGTATTTTTACACATACCCATGCTGGGTGGGAGAAATCTCTCTGTAAATGGAAAATTGTGTGTAAAAAAATTAAAAATTTGTCATTTACAGAGATATTTCTCCCACCCAGCATGGGTATGAGTAAAAATACACCCCAAAACACATTATACTACTTCTCCTGAGTACGGCAACACCACGTGTGGCACTTTTTTGCAGCCTAACTGCGCTAAGGGGCCCAAAGTCCAATGAGCACCTTTAGGCTTTACAGGGGTGCTTACAATTAGGCACCCCCAAAATGCCAGGACAGTAAACACACCCCACAAATGACCCAATTTTGGAAAGTAGACACTTCAAGGTATTCAGAGAGGAGCATAGTGAGTTCGTGGCAGATTTCATTTTTTTTTGTCGCAAGTTAGAAGAAATGGAAACTTTTTTTTTGTCACAAAGTGTCATTTTCCGCTAACTTGTGACAAAAAATAAAATCTTCTATGAACTCACCATGCCTCTCAGTGAACACTTTGGGATGTCTTCTTTCCAAAATGGGGTCATTTGGGGGTATTTATACTAGGAATTGTAGCACCTCATGAAACATGACAGGTGGTCAGAAAAGTCAGAGATGCTTCAAAATGGGAAAATTCACTTTTGGCCCCATAGTTTGTAAACGCTATAACTTTTACCCAAACAAATAAATATACACTGAATGGATTTTTTTTATCAAAGACATGTAGCACAATAAATTTGGACAAAAATGTATACAGAAATTTTACTTTATTTGAAAAATGTCAGCACAGAAAGTAAAAAAAACTATTTTTTTGCCAAAATTCATGTCTTTTTTGATGAATATAATAAAAACTAAAACTTGCAGGAGCAATCAAATAGCACCAAAAGAAAGCTGTATTAGTGACAAGAAAAGGAGGTAAAATTCATTTAGGTGGTAGGTTCTACGACCGAGCAATAAACTGTGAAAGTTGCAGTGGTCTGAATGGAGAAAAATGCTCTGGTCCTTAAGGGGCGAAAAGACTGTGGTCCTCAAGTGGTTAAGAATGTCAGACCTACCTAATAACTGGTGTTGACCCCTCACTATGCAGTGTATTCACTAAACTGTGGAGAATAATGTGCGTAAAGTCTCACCGAACACTGAATAGAGCTGAATGATATATATCACATGCAATGCATTACACCTTACTCATCCTGCTTAAGACTTTACCCACATTATTTTGCTTACTGCAGTTTAGTGAATCTACCCCTATGCTCAGCCCACAGCTTTCGCCATCGGCAGATGGGTGTTCATGTGTTATAGAACAGAATGCTGTGTGTCAGTCTACCTTTGCTGCTCACTGACTCTCGGTGGCTGACTGTACTAATTCTCTAAAAGCAGCATTAGATGACAAAGGGATAGGTGAAACAGCTTTTATAATAATTTGTTTCACTTATCTAGAGTTGGGCCGAACGGTTCGCCTGCGAACGGTTCCACGCGAACTTCGGTGGTTCGCGTTCGCGTCCCGCAGGCGAACCTTTGCGGAAGTTCGGTTCGCCCCATAATGCACATGGAGGGTCAACTTTGACCCTCTACATCACAGTCAGCAGGCCCAGTGTAGCCAATTAGGCTACACTAGCCCCTGGAGCCCCACCCCCCCTTATATAAGGCAGGCAGCGGCGGCCATTACGGTCACTCGTGTGCTGCCTGCGTTAGTGAGAGTAGGGCGAGCTGCTGCAGACTGTCTCTCAGGGAAAGATTAGTTAGGCCTAACTTGTTCCTGTCTGGCTGCATACCTGGTCTGTGAACCCACCACTGCATACCTGTGCTGTGAACCCACCACTGCATACCTGTGCTGTGAACCCACCACTGCATACCTGTGCTGTGAACCCACCACTGCATACCTGTGCTGTGAACCCACCACTGCATAACTGTGCTGTGAACCCACCACTGCATACCTGTTCAGTGAACCCACCACTGCATACCTGTGCTGTGAACCCACCACTGCATACCTGTTCAGTGAACCTGCCACTGCATACCTGTTCTGTTCAGTGGACCCGCCACTGTATACCTGTTCATTGAACCCACCACTGCATACCTGTGCTGTGAACCCACCACTGCATACCTGTTCTGTGAACCCACCACTGCATACCTGTGCTGTGAACCCACCACTGCATACCTGTTCAGTGAACCTGCCACTGCATACCTGTTCTGTTCAGTGGACCCGCCACTGTATACCTGTTCATTGAACCCACCACTGCATACCTGTTCAGTGAACCCACCACTGCATACCTGTTCTGTGAACCCACCACTGCATACCTGTTCAGTGAACCCGCCACTGCATACCTGTTCTGTTCAGTGGACCCGCCACTGTATACCTGTTCAGTGAACCCGCCACTGCATACCTGTTCTGTTCAGTGGACCCGCCACTGTATACCTGTTCAGTGAACCCGCCACTGCATACCTGTTCTGTTCAGTGGACCCGCCACTGTATACCTGTTCAGTGAACCCGCCACTGCATACCTGTTCTGTTCAGTGGACCCGCCACTGTATACCTGTTCAGTGAACCCGCCACTGCATACCTGTTGTGTTCAGTGAACCTGCCACTGCATACCTGTTCTGTGAACCCGCCACTGTATACCTGTTCTGTTTAGTGAACCCGCCACTGCATACCTGTTCTGTTCAGTGGACCCGCCACTGTATACCTGTTCAGTGAACCCGCCACTGCATACCTGTTGTGTTCAGTGAACCTGCCACTGCATACCTGTTCTGTTAACCCGCCACTGTATACCTGTTCTGTTTAGTGAACCCGCCACTGCATACCTGTTCTGTTCAGTGGACCCGCCACTGTATACCTGTTCAGTGAACCCGCCACTGCATACCTGTTGTGTTCAGTGAACCTGCCACTGCATACCTGTTCTGTTAACCCGCCACTGTATACCTGTTCTGTTTAGTGAACCCGCCACTGTATACCTGTTCTGTTTACATTCCCCATTCCCCTTCGTGATCATTACCTTGCCGTGGTGAAGGGGCTTGCGTATCACAATGAAGCAATGACCGGCGCCTAGATGAGTGTCTCGGGGGGCACACCCACGATAATAAGGTTGTTGCCTCATTGTGGTCAGACCAAATTTGATCAGCTGGACAGTCACTGTTCTGTCATTCAGCTACATCATTCAGCTACATCAGCCAGGCGACCATATGGGCTGTAAAGCCACCAAAACCTGCACTCTCGCCATGGTGCGCACCAGTCCAGCACGGCCGTCACTACACAAACAGCTGTTTGCGGTGCGTTACACGGTGAGTTTGGTGTGTCAGTGTGAAGCAATACCTTAATTACACTACCTGATTGATGTATACACATGCAAGATGTTTGAAAGCACTTTAGGCCTGTCATTTAGCATTCAATGTGATTTCTGCCCTTAAAACGCTGCTTTGCGTCAAATCCAGATTTTTTCCCGGGACTTTTGGCATGTATCCCACTCTGCCATGCCCCCCTCCAGGTGTTAGACCGCTTGAAACATCTTTTCCATCACTTTTGTGGCCAGCATAATTATTTTTTTTTTCAAAGTTCGCATCCCCATTGAAGTCTATTGCGGTTCACGAACTTTAACGCAAACCGAACCTTCCGCGGAAGTTCGCGAACCAGGTTCGCGAACCTAAAATCGGAGGTTCGGCCCAACTCTACACTTATCTACCTTCCATGGTCCAACACATCTATCAAATTGTAACTGTTGTCGCCTGGGAGAGCCATTGAGGAGAACAAGGAGACTGACACTCAGCACCCTCTTCCATAACATATTCATTTCTGCTTTGGAGTACCTTATATACTCACGTATAAGCCTATTTTTTCAGCACAAAAAATGTGCTTAAAAGTTAACCCCTTGGCTTATATGAGAGTCATTGGAGCAGAACGCATGGTGGAGCAGGTTTTGTTACTGGCAGAGAAGCATAAGGATCGTGCACTAGTGATCCTGCTCTTGCCAGCTGGCTTCCTGCTGTGTCCATGTCCACCATTCATTGCAACATGGCATGCATAGTGAGTGCACTGCTCAAGACTACCTGTGTCCCCTGGCTTGTGGAGAAGAATGTGCAAGCAGTATTGTCAGCTGTTCAACGATCGGGGATTTTTCCTGTGTGGCAATTGCTGTGTCTGATATCTATGACACCATCTAGTGGCATTTTGAGACACAGCTGTATCATCCTTGGGGCACATCTGGCTATGGGGAGGGGAGCTGACTTGTACTGGGGGCCCATCTGGCTACTGTGGAGGGGGCTTATATGCGAGTCAATCAGTTTTTTCTGATTTCTGAGGGAAAAGTGGGTACCTCGGCTTATACGCAGGTCGGCTTGTATGCGAGTATATATGGTATGTTTTGTTTGATGCTTTGGTCTGGATGTACTGAGGTCTGAGCAGCTCTGTATTGGATGGCCCTTATATTGTACTTTAAATACTTAACAGCAAGTCATTTTTGGAGGGTTGCCTCCCAATGTACACAGTAATTTTTCACTTAGACGCACCCCTAGTTTTATTAGCTTATGTTATTTTGCATGACTTGCATTATACTAGTATTATTATTGTTATTTAATATTTAATATGTGTTTCCCTAGCACTGATATAATCCACAGTCCTTCACATAGTACATTGATCAATTCTTATCACTAACTGTCCCTCAGAGCGTATGCCGTAGTTGTAGTCCTAATATATGTTTATTTTCTTACATAAAAGAAAAAATACTTCATTGGCATTCTCTTCCCTGTTGTGGATTGCTAAGTATCTGCATGACCGAGTGGACAGATGGAGAGGTGAATCTGCTATGGTTCATTGAATACTACTGATGGGCAAGTCTGTACACCTGTTTGTATTGTAGAAATCTTTGCACTGTAGGTCTAGGAATATTTTTTTTCTTTATTTTTTAGCATACCAAACTTTGGTATTTTATCTATAACACACATACAAAAGTACTTTTACAGTTCAGCTCTACAGTGAAGAATTTTTAGAATAGAAGTGTGCAACCTCTTTCATTACAAGCAAGTGTTTATCTTCTGAGCTAAATCATTAATAACAATACTGCTTGTGCTTGGATATGCAAAATCAAATAATGTTAACTGACATATTAATAAATAAAAATACAATTAATGGAGATGTTGAAAATGTAGACTATCTAAGGGTGGCCATACATCAGGCGACTTGGCGGGTGATCGACTGATTTAATTATTTTAATTGAATTGGATGAAAATTGGTGCCACCAAGTGCATGCCCGACTGACAATGCGACCAATTTTGGGATGAAAATTGGTTGCAATGTCGACCGCGCATGCTGCAAGATGTTAGGCCGACTTGCGCGGCGGGAACAGCATGCAATTTCACGATGATTGACGAACGAGATGAAACCTTCGCCGCTGTCAATTAGAGATGGCCCGAACGGTTCACCGGTGAACGGTTCCCGGTGAACTTCCGAGGTTCACGCTTGCGTATAACCTCAATCGGAAGTTCGATACACCCCCATAGTGCATCATTAGGGTCAACTTTAACCCTCTACATCACAGTCAGCAGGCACATTATAGCTAATCAGGCTACACTCCCTCCTGGAGCCCCCCCCACCTTATAAAAGGCAGGCAGCATCAGGCTTTTCACTCACTTGCGTGCCTGCAGTAATTAGAGAAGGGAGAGCTGCTTTGCAGAGACCTATAGGGAAAGCTTAGTTAGGCTCTTGTAGGCTTGTTAGCTTGCTGCTTGCTGCTTCTTATTGCTAAAAAAGCATCCGTCAACAGCTCTTTTGAGAGCTAATCTTGTTCTTGTGATCCATTTTTTTTGGCCCACTTGCATTATATACAGCCCTGTCAGTCAGTCGGAGCTGGCCTTTGACCCCTTGGTGGTATAATTACTAGTGATGGGCCGAACCTCCGATTTTAGGTTCGCGAACTTCCGTGGAAGGTTCTGTTCGCAAAAAAGTTTGCAAACCGCAGTAGACTTCAATGGGGAGGCGAACTTTGAAAAACAGAAAAAATTATGCTGGTCACAAAAGTGATGGAAAAGATGTTTCAAGGGGTCTAACACCTGGAGGGGGGCATGGCGGAGTGGGATACACGCCAAAAGTCCCGGGGAAAAATCTGGATGTGACGCAAAACAGCGTTTTTAAGGGCAGAAATCACATTGAATGCTAAATTGCAGGCCTAATGTGCTTTAAAACATCTTGCAGGTGTATACATCAATCAGGCAGTGTAATTAGAGTACTGCTTCACACTGACGCACCAAACTAACCGTGTAACGCACCACAAGTTACCAGCTGTTTGTGTAGTGACGGCCATGCTGGACTACTGAGCAACGTGGCGAGATTGCTCTTCCTCACTCAGTGATGTCAGGTAATGTGTGACTGCCTTCTCAACTTTCCATGGCATTGTTACATTTTCTACTTGCTGTGTACTCGTTCAGTACCGCTACAATGAGAATCCTATGGAGGCGGGCAAGTCTGGCATTGTGACCCCGGGTAATGGCCGGGGAATGAGGGTTTGAATCCGGTGTGGAGCTTGAGCAACGGCTACCACTACACATCCAAGGAGGGCAGCAGGCAGGCATGCACGCCCGCCCCGAGGTAGTGACCAAAAATAACAATACAGGAGGACTATCGAGGGCTTGCTGTATTTGAAATGAATATACTTTAAATCCTTTAACGAGAACCAGTTATGGCGGTCAAAGATGACACCACATTCCTTTCTCGAGAATCATATGGAGGCTGGCAAGTCTGCCATTTGTGACCCTGGGTAATGGCCAGGGAATGAGGGATGGAATCTGGTGTGGAGCCTGAGCAACGGCTACCACTACACACCCAAGGAGGGCAGCAGGCATGCACGCCCGCCCCGAGGTAGTGACCAAAAATAGCAATACAAGACTCAGACGGACTTTTGAGGCCCTAATTGTAATGAATCAACTTTAAATCCTTTAACGGGAATCCGTTATGGAGGGCAAGTCTGCCATTGTCACCACGGGTAATGGGCAGGGAATGAAGGTTGGATTCCGGCCCGTAGTGGGAGCCTGCTGAGATCCATGCTGTAGCTGCCCTGACCGTGCTTTGCAGACCAGGCATCTGTGGTCAGATGGACCCTTGACCCAGCGGAAGACAAACCAAGTCGAAAGCATTTGCCAAGAATGTTTTACGGAGGGCAGGTTTTTTGCCATTTTTTTAAAATTGTTTGAAACTGTAGATGGTTGTATTTTTCAATTGTTTTAAAATGTAGATGGTTGTATTTTTAAATTGTTTGAAACTGTACATGGTTGTATTTTTAAATTGTTTGAAACTGTAGATGGTTGTATTGCGTTCCGGAGTTGGAGCCTGAGCAACGGCTACCACCACACATCTAGGCAAGGAGGGCAGCAGGCAGGCATGCACGCCCGCCCCGAGGTAGTGACCAAAAATAACGATACAGGACTCAGGAGGACCTTTTGAGGCCCTAATTGTAATGAATCAACTTTAAATCCTTTAACGGGAATCCGTTATGGAGGGCAAGTCTGCATTGTCACCACGTCCATGGGTAATGGGCGGGGAATGAAGGTTGGATTCCGGCCCAAAGTGGGAGCCTGCTGAGACCCATGCTGTAGCTGCCCTGACCGTGCTTTGCAGACCAGGCATCTGTGGTCAGATGGACCCTTGACCCAGCAGAAGACAAACCAAGTCGAAAGCATTTGCCAAGAATGTTTTACGAAGGGCAAGTTTTTTGCCATTTTTTTAAATTGTTTGAAACTGTAGATGGTTGTATTTTTCAATTGTTTTAAAATGTAGATGGTTGTATTTTTAAATTGTTTGAAACTGTACATGGTTGTATTGCGTTCTGGAGTTGGAGCCTGAGCAACGGCTACCACCACACATCCAGGCAAGGAGGGCAGCAGGCAGGCATGCACGCCCGCCCCGAGGTAGTGACCAAAAATAACAATACAGGACTCAGGAGGACCTTTTGAGGCCCCAATTGTAATAAATCACCTTTAAATCCTTTAACGGGAAACCGTTATGGAGGGCAAGTCTGATGGTGCCTTCACTGCGATTCACCAGGTTGGTATCCGGCAAGAATCTGTTATGGAGGTCAAGTCTGCCATCGTGACCACTGACCATGGCTAATGGCGGGGTCCCTTCCTGGTGTGATTAAGGTCCGGAGTTGGAGCCTAACAAACGGCTCCCACCACACATCCAGGCAAGGAGGGCAGCAGGCAGGCATGCCCGCCCCGAGGTAGTGACCAAAAATAACAAAACAGGACTCAGGAGGACCTTTTGAGGCCCTAATTGTAATGAATCAACTTTAAATCCTTTAACGGGAATCCGTTATGGAGGACAAGTCTGCCATCCATTCAAGTGCAAGTTATGCACTGACTGCCAGGTATAATTTGCAGTCACAGATGCAGTGAAAGGTATGCAGTGACTGCAAACAGCCGTTTGTGTAGTGATGGCCGTGCTTTTCAGCCCATATGGTCGCCTGGCTGATGTAGCTGAATGACAGAACAGTGACTGTCCAGCTGATCAATTTTGGTCTGACCACAATGAAACAACGACTTTATTATCTTTGGTGTGCCACCCCCACCCGAGACACTCATATAGCCGGCGGTCATTGCTTCATTGTGATACGCAAGCCCCTTCACCGTGGCAAGGTAATGATCACAAAGGGGGATGGGCACATGTACATGCCTTTTGTTTTTTTGTTGCAGGCGCCTGCAGTTCAGCCAGAAAAATTAGGCAGGCATGTGCACGCTCTAGAAAAATTAGTATAGCTGCCGTTGCTAGCAGCGGCCTTAAAAATTCTGGAATCCGCCTAGAGTCCTGGACCCTGGTGGTGGTGGCTGAGAAGGCAGTCAAGCGGCCTGCAGGCAGAGATGCTGTGTGTGGGGACTGACTTATTCTTCGGTCGTGCAATAGCCCTCAGGGATCCATGCCTCATTCATTTTGATAAAGGTCAGGTACTGAACACTGTCATGACTTAGGCGACTTCTCTTCTCAGTGACAATGCCTCCAGCTGCACTGAAGGTCCTTTCTGACAAGACGCTTGCGGCAGGGAAAGAGAGAAGTTGTATGGCAAATTGGGACAGCTCTGGCCACAGGTCAAGCATGCGCAACCAGTAGAGCAAGGGTTCATCCTCGCTGCTCGCAGTCGCAGTGTGCACATCCACACTTAAGGCCAGGTAGTCGGCTACCTGCCGGTCCAGGCGTTGGTGGAGGGTGGATCCCGAAGGGCTACTGCGAGGCGTTGGACTAAAGAATGTCCGCATGTCCAACATCACCCTGAGATCGCTGGAGCGTCCTGTCCTTGCTTGCGTGGACTGGTGAGGAGGAGGAGGATTACTGCCAGTGGTACCTTTATTGCGTTGTACTGTCACATCACTCTTAAATGCATTGTAAAGCATCATTGACAGCTTGTTCTGCAAGTGCTGCATCCTTTCCGCCTTGTGTTGAGTTGGTAACAGGTCTGCCACTTTGTGCCTGTACTGAGGGTCTAGTAGCGTGGCCACCCAGTATAGGTCATTCCCCTTGAGTTTTTTTGATACAGGGGTCCCTCAACAGGCTGGACAACATGAAAGAGGCCATCTGCACAAAGTCGGATCCAGACGTACTCTCCATCTCCTCTTGCTCTTCCACAGTGACGTCACGCAACTCCTCTTCCTCCCCCAGCCACGAACAATACCACGGGAACGTGGAGCAGCACAAGCCCCCTGTGATGGCTGCTGCGGTTGTTCTTCTGCTGCCGCCGCCGCCTCTTCCTCCTCCACAGAAACACCTTCCTCATAATCGTCATTCGAGTCTGACTCCTCTCTTTCCCCACACGACTCCTCTTCTTCCTCCTTCTTCCTCCTCCTCCCCCCTCTGTGGTGCCGCAGGTGTCGAGGAAACATGTGGTTTGGATGTAAATCGCTCCCACGAATCCTCCTGCCGTAGCTGTTCCTGTTCCTGCTCCTCCACAGCTTCATCCACCACTCTACGCACGGCACGCTCCAGGAAGTAAGCGTAGGGGATCAAGTCGCTGATGGTGCCTTCAGCGCAACTCGCCAGGTTGGTCACCTCCTCAAACGGCCGCATGGTCCTGCATGCATTTCGCATCAGTGTCCAGCTGTTGGGACACAACATCCCCATCTTCCCAGATTGTGTCCTTCTACTGTAGTTGTATAGGTACGGCTTTCTCCTGGTCTAGCAGATGAGAGAACATGAGCAGGGTGGAATTCCAGCGAGTTGGGCTATCGCATATCAAGCATCTCACCGGCAAGTTGTTTTTCCACTGAATGTCCGCAAAGCGTGCCATGGCCATATAAGACCGCCTGAAATGCCCACACAACTTCCTGGTCTGCTTCAGGACGTCCTCTAAGCCAGGGTACTTTGAGACAAATCTTTGCACGACCAGATTCAGCACATGTGCCATGCAGGGTACATGTGTCAGCTTTCCTAAATTCAAAGCGGAAAGGAGATTGCTGCCATTGTCACACACTACGTTGCCGATCTCCAGCTGGTGCGGGGTCAGCCATTGCTCCACCTGTTTGTTAAGAGCAGCCAGGAGAGCTGCTCCAGTGTGACTCTCCGCTTTGAGGCAAAACATGTCTAGAATTGCGTGACACCGTAGTACCTGGCATGCAGCGTAGGCTCTGGGGAGATGGGGCTGTGTAGCTGGAGAGGAAGAGGTGATGGCAGCACCGCTAGAGTTCAACTGACACTCAGCCAAGGAGGAGGAGGAGGTTGACAGCGAAGAGGATGTAGCTGGAGGAGAAGGAGAGGAGGTGGCAGGAGGCCTGCCTGCAAGCCGTGGAGGTGTGACAAGTCGGTCCGCTGCGCAGCCACGTACTCTATGCTTGCTGACATCATTCACCAGGTTGACCCAATGGGCTGTGTACGTAATGTAGCGGCCCTGCCCGTGCTTGGCAGACCAGGCATCCGTGGTCAAGTGGACCCTTGACCCAACGCTTTTCGCAATAGATGACACCACTTGCCTCTGAACTGCACAGTACAGTTTGGGTATGGCCTTTCGTGAAAAATAAGTGCGGCCTGGTATCCTCCACTGCGGTGTCCCAATGGCCACAAATTTACGGAAAGCCTCTGACTCCACCAGCTTGTATGGCAATAGCTGGCGAGCTAATAGTTCCGCCACACCAGCTGCCAGACGCCGGGCAAGAGGGTGACTGGCCGAAATTGGCTTCTTCCGCTCAAAGACTTCCTTCACGGACACCTGGCTACTGCTGTGGGCAGAGGAGCAGGAACCGCTCAAGGGCAAAGGTGGTGTGAAGGAGGGTATCTGTGAAGGTTCAAGGGAGAAAGTGGATGAAGACGATGCAACTGAAGGAGGAAGAGGAGAAGGAGGGTGGCTTGTCTTTTGAGGGGTGCTGCTTTTCCTCAGGTGTTCTTCCCATAGCTGTTTGTGCCTTTTCTCCAGGTGCCTTCGTAAGGCACTTGTCCCTACGTGTTGGCCTTTCCACGGCTCAATTTTTGGAGGCAGAGAGAACAGATGGCTTTGTTCCTATCTGAGGCACACACCATAAAATATTTCCAAACTGCTGAGCCCCCCTGGGGTGATGGCACTACGGTGGCATCAGCAGCTGACCTTGAAGGGCATGTTGGCTGGCTGGCCATAGCTGGCGATACATGGCGCCGGACACTGCCCCCAGCTGTTTCTGAGGACGAGCTCCCTCTGCTTCTATCATGGAGTCATCTCCTCCTACTCACATGTTACGTCCATACTATCGCCACCTAACTCAGACGTATGAGGTGGTGTACCTGCGCCTTCTTGTTGTTGCAGTAGTGGCTGTGAATCAGTGATTTCACCACCACCACCACCAAATAACTCCTGCGAAGTGTCAAATGCAGCGGATGCGGTGCTTGTTGTAGTGCTGGTGGCTGCAGGAGATGAGGTGTTCTGTGTTTAAATACTCAAGCACGTCCTCACAATTTTGGGAAGTGATGGCACGTGCCTTCTTCTGAGCACTGTACAAAATCACAGCAACACCACCTCGCACAGACCTGCCAGTGCCAGGTGGCCTTCCTCTGGGTCTACCTCTACCTCTTCCTCTACCTGGTTTGTCCATTTTGTCCATCTCGGGGGGAAGCTAGGTATATGCAGTGAGGTGAGTTCACTCAACAGAAAAGGTAGATATGCAGTGAGGTGAGTTCACTCAACCCAAAGGTAGTTATATATGCAGTGAGGTGAGTTCACTGAACACATAAGGTAGCTATGTGCAGTGAGGTGAGTTCACTCAACCCAAAGGTAGTTATATATGCAGTGAGGTGAGTTCACTGAACACAACAGGTACAGTGATGGGAAAAACTATTTGCCCCCTTCCTGATTTCTTATTCTTTTGCATGTTTGTCACACTTAAATGTTTCTGCTCATCAAAAACCGTTAACTATTAGTCAAAGATAACATAATTGAACACAAAATGCAGTTTTAAATGATGATTTTTATTATTTAGTGAGAAAAAAACTCCAAATCTACATGGCCCTGTATGAAAAAGTGATTGTCCCCCTTGTTAAAAAATAACTTAACTGTGGTTTATCACACCTGAGTTTAATTTCTGTAGTCACCCCCAGGCCTGCTTACTGCCACACCTGTTTTAATCAAGAAATCACTTAAATAGGAGCTATGTGACACAGAGAAGTAAACCAAAAGCGCCTCAAAAGCTAGACATCATGCCAAGAGCCAAAGAAATTCAGGAACAAATGAGAACAAACGTAATTGAGATCTATCAGTCTGGTAAAGGCTATAAAGCCATTTCTAAAGCTTTGGGACTCCAGCGAACCACAGTGAGAGCCATTATCCACAAATGGCAAAAACATGGAACAGTGATGAACCTTCCCAGGAGTGGCCGGCCGACCAAAATTACCCCAAGAGCGCAGAGAAAACTCATCCGAGAGGCCACAAAAGACCCCAGGACAACATCTAAAGAACTGCAGGCCTCACTTGTCTCAATTAAGGTCAGTGTTCACGACTCCACCATAAGAAAGAGACTGGGCAAAAACGGCCTGCATGGCAGATATCCAAGGAGCAAACCACTTTTAAGCAAAAAGAACATTAAGGCTCGTCTCAATTTTGCTAAAAAAACATCTCAATGATTGCCAATACTTCTGGGAAAATACCTTGTGGACCGACGAGACAAAAGTTGAAATTTTTGGAAGGTGCGTGTCCCGTTACATCTGGCGTAGAAGTAACACAGCATTTCAGCAAAAGAACATCATACCAACAGTAAAATATGGTGGTGGTAGTGTGATGGTCTGGGGTTGTTTTGCTGCTTCAGGGCCCGGAAGGCTTGTTGTGATAGATGGAACCATGAATTCTACTGTCTACCAAAAGATCCTGAAGGAGAATGTCCGGCCATCTGTTCGTCAACTCAAGCTGAAGCGATCTTGGGTGCTGCAGCAGGACAATGACCCAAAACACACCAGCAAATCCACCTCTGAATGGCTGAAGAAAAACAAAATGAAGACCTTGGAGTGGCCTAGTCAAAGTCCTGACCTGAATCCTATTGAGATGTTGTGGCATGACCTTAAAAAGGCGGTTCATGCTAGAAAACACTCAAATAAAGCTGAATTACAACAATTCTGCAAAGATGAGTGGGCCAAAATTCCTCCAGAGTGCTGTAAAAGACTCGTTGCAAGTTATCGCAAACGGTTGAGTGCAGTTATTGCTGCTAAGGGCCCAACCAGTTATTAGGTTTAGGGGGTAATTTCTTTTTCACACAGGGCCATGTAGGTTTTGAATTTTTTTTCTCACTAAATAATAAAAACCATCATTTAAAACTGCATTTTGTGTTCAATTATGTTATCTTTGACTAATAGTTAACGGTTTTTGATGAGCAGAAACATTTAAGTGTGACAAACATGCAAAAGAATAAGAAATCAGGAAGGGGGCAAATAGTTTTTCCCATCACTGTAGTTAGATGCAGTCAGCTGAGTTCACTCAACACAAAGGTAGTTATATATGCAGTGAGGTGAGTTCACTCAACAGAGAAGGTAGATATGCAGTGAGGTGAGTTCACTCAACACAAAGGTAGTTATATATGCAGTGAGGTGAGTTCACTGAACACAACAGGATGTTAGATGCAGTCAGCTGAGTTCACTCAACACAAAGGTAGTTATATATGCAGTGAGGTGAGTTCACTAACCACAAAAGGTAGCTATGTGCAGTGAGGTGAGTTCACTCAACCCAAAGGTAGTTATATATGCAGTGAGGTGAGTTCACTCAACACAACAGGTAGTTAGATGCAGTTAGCTGAGTTCACTCAACACAAAGGTAGTTATATATGCAGTGAGGTGAGTTCACTCAACAGAAAAGGTAGATATGCAGTGAGGTGAGTTCACTCAACCCAAAGATAGTTATATATTCAGTGAGGTGAGTTCACTCAACAGAAAAGGTAGATATGCAGTCAGCTGAGTTCACTCAACACAAAGGTAGTTATATATGCAGGGAGGTGAGTTCACTGAACACAAAAGGTAGCTATGTGCAGTGAGGTGAGTTCACTCAACCCATAGGTAGTTATATATGCAGTGCGGTGAGTTCACTGAACACAAAAGGTAGCTATATGCAGTGAGGTGAGTTCACTCAACCCAAAGGTAGTTATATATGCAGTGAGGTGAGTTCACTGAGCACAACAGGTAGTTAGATGCAGTCAGCTGAGTTCACTCAACACAAAGGTAGTTATGTGCAGTGAGGTGAGTTCACTCTACAGAAAAGGTAGATATGCAGTGAGGTGGGTTCACTCAACTTAAAAGGTAGTTATATGCAGTGAGGCAAGTTCACTCAACACAAAAGGTAGTTATGTGCAGCGAGGTGGGTTCACTCAACACAAACATAGGTGTATGCAGTGATGAGGTGGGTTAACTAAACACAACAGGTACTAGTAGTAGGTAAATGCAGTACTGGGTGGGTAGTACAATGTGCAGCTCCCTGTCACACACACAGGTAGTCACTGAATGTGCTGCTGAATGCTGGTGGGCTGCTGGCAGTGGGACACACACATTATGAATTAGCAATGCTGTCTAAGCAACACAAGTGTCTCACACACACAGGTAGTCACTGAATGTGCTGCTGCTGGCAGTGGGACACACAGTATGAATTAGCAATGCTGTCTAAAAAACACAAGTGTCAGTTTCAAACACAGAAAAAAAAATTGATCACACGAGCAGGATGAGCTCTGAAAAGAGCTGTTCTGGGGTGCTATTATAGCAATAAGATTCAGCTAGGAGCAAGCTAAGAAGGCAAGAGCCTGACTAATCTGTCCCTAGGAGAACAAGTCTGCAGCAGCTGTCCCTAGTCTGTCCCTAGCAGGCACACGAGTGGGGCTAATGGCTACCGGAGCCTGCCTTATATAAGGGGGGGTGGGGCTCCAGGGCTTATTATAGCCGGATTGGCTACAATGCGTCTGCTGACTGTGATGCAGAGGGTCAAAGTTGACCCTCATAGAGCATTATGGGGCGAATCGAACTTCCGGGAAAGTTTGTCTTTGCCGGCGAAGGTGAACTACCCGAAGTTCGCCTGGAACCGTTCGCCGGCGAACCGTTTGGCCCATCTCTAATAATTACTACTGTGCCAGGTGCACATTATAATACCCATCACTGCATATACCTACCTGTTGTTCACTTCAGTGCACCTACCTATCTACATAAGCGCATGCAGTGTCACTGTGTCTTTCCGGGTACCTGTCTGTGTGTGACAGGTGCACATTGTAATGCCCATCACTGCATATACCTACCTGTTGTTCGCTTCAGTGCACCCACTTATCTACATGAGCGCACGCAGTGTCACTGTGCCTGTCCAGTACCTGTCTGTGTGTGACAGGTGCACATTATAATACCCATCACTGCATATACCTACCTGTTATTCACAGTGCACCCACCTACCTATGTGAGCGCACAGAGTGTCACTGTGCCTGTCCAGTACCTGGTGTGTGTGACAGGTGCACATTATAATTCCCATCCATCACTGCATATGCCTACCTGTTGTTCACAGTGCACCCACCTACCAACGTGAGTGCACACAGTGTCACTGTGCCTGTCCGGTACCTGTCTGTGTGTGACAGGTGCACATTGTAATACCCATCCATCACTGCATATACCTACCTGTTGTTCACTTCAGTGCACCCACCTACCTATGTGAGCGCACACAGTGTGATATTTAATACCACCAATCACTGTACCTGTTCACGGTACATGTGTGTGAGACAGGTGCACATTTGTAATTCCCATCACTGCATATACCTACCTGTTGTGTTCAGTGCACCCACCTACCTACGTGAGTGCACGCAGTGTGATATGCCACTCCGTGCATACCTGTTAACTGCACCTGTGTGATTGCACATTGTATTAGTCAAGTCAGTGCATACCTTTCACTTCATCCCCCCGATATGGACAAAATGGACAAAACAGGTAGAGGCAGAGGTAGAGGCAGACCCAGAGGAAGGCCACCCGGCAGGTCTGTGTGAGGTCTTGCTGATGTGATTTAGTGCAGCCCTGGAGCAAAGTACAGTGCTCAGAGTCAGAAGAAGGCACGTCCCATCAACTCCCAAGATGGTCAGGACGTGGTTGACTATTTAACACAGAACACCTCACCTCAACACCTCACCTGCATTTGACAGTTCGCAGGAGTTATTTGGTGGGGAAATCACTGATGCTGGATGCACAGCCATTATTGTTACAACAAGATGAAGGCGCTAAGCAAGTTACACCACCTCATATGTCTGAGTTAGGCGACACTATGGAGGTTACGTGTGAGGTGGAAGATGATGAAGTACCTGCTCTTGGTACAGTTTTGGGGGTGTCTGAGGCAAGTGAAGGTGGGCAGGATGATTATGATGATGATGATGATATGGATGCCACGTGGGTTCCCAATAGAGGAGATGAACAGGGGGACAGTTCAGAGGGGGAGTCAGAGAGTTGTAGGAGGAGACGGCAGTGCAAGACAGAAGTTGGATGGCAAATTGTGACAGCTCTGGCCACAGGTCAAGCCTTCGCACCCAGAAGTCCAAGGGTTCATTGCTGCTCACAGTGTCTACATCCACACTTAAGGCCAGGTAGTCGGCTACCTACCGGTCAAGGCGTTGGTGGAGGGTGGATCCGGAAGGGCTAAGGCGAGACGTTGGACTAAAGAATGTCCGCATGTCCGACATCACCATGAGATCACTAGAGCATCCTGTCCTTGCCTGCATGGACATGGGAGAAGGATTACTGGCAGTGGTGCCTTTATTCCGTTGTGCTGTGACATCACCATTAAACGCACTGTAAAGCATAGTTGCCGGATTGTTCTGTAAGTGCTGCATCCTTTCTGCCATCTGGTGATTTGGAAACGTTTCCACCAGGGCCGGGCCAAGGCATAGGCTGGAGAGACTCCAGCCTCAGGGCGCAGTGTAGGAGGGGGCACAGAATTCATTCAGCTGTCATTCCTAATTGTGTTTGAAGCAGAAAGAAATAAGAAAAGGGGATACATGGCAGTGACTGCAAGCCATATAACTAGATATTAAGGTGTTGGGTAGGTTGTGGGCCCTGTGGCAACTCTTAGTCTAATAGCAATCAGTGTGTGATGGCTGGGGTGCCAGGGATGGAGGGGCGCACTTTGGTGTCTCAGCCTTGGGTGCTGGAGGACCTTGTCCCGGCTCTGATCTCTGCCACTCTGTGCTTATACTGAGGGTCTAGTAGCGTGGCCACCCAGTAAAGTTCATTCCCCTTGAGTTTTTTTTATACGGGGGTCCCTCAACAGGCTGGACAGCATGAAAGATGCCATCTGCACAAATTTGGATGCAGACATAATATCTATTCCCTCTTGCTCTTCCTAGTGATGTCAGGTAAGTTCTCCTCCTCCCCCAGCCACAAACAATACCATGGGAAAGTTGAGCAGCACAAGCCACCTGCGATGCCTGCTGCGGTTTTTCTTCCGCCTCCTTCAAAAAAAACACCTCCCTCATCATCTGACTCCTCTTCCCCACACGACTCTTCCTCCTCCTCCTCCCCATCTTCTGTGCTGCCGCAGGTGTTGAGGAAACATCTGGCTCTGAGAATTGATCCCACAACTCTTCCTCCTGTTCCTGTAATTGTTCCTGTTCACGCTCCTCCACAGCTTGATCCACCCCTCTACGCACGGCATGCTCCAGGAAGAAAGCATATGGGATCAAGTCGCTGATGGTGCCTTCACTGTGACTCACAAGGTTTGTCACCTCCTCAAACGGCCGCATGAGCCTGCAGGCATTTCGCATGAGTGTCCAGTACTTCAGCCAGAACATCCCCATCTACCCAGAGTGTGTCCTTCTACTGTAGTTGTAGAGAACTAGAGATACTGGTTGACGGCTTTCTCCTGTTGTAGCAGGCGGTTAAACATAAGGAGGGTTGAATTGAGTCGGGCTATCGCAAATCAAGTGTCTCACCAGCAAGTCCTTTCTCCGCTGAATATCGGCCAAGCGTGCCATGGCCATGTAAGACTGCCTGAAATGCCCACACAACTTCCTGGACATCTTCAGGACATCATGTAAGCCTGGGTACTTACACACAAATCTCTGAATTATTAGATTCAGCACATGTGCCATGCAGGGTACATGTGTCAACTTTCCCAAATTCAAAGTCGGAATGATATTGCTGCCATTGTCACACACCACATTGCCGATTTCCAGTTGGTGTGGGGTCAGCCACTGATCCACCTGTTTGTTAAGAGCAGCCAGGAGAGCTGCTCCATTATGACTCTCGGCTTTGAAGCAAGACATGTGTAAGATGGCGTGACACCGTCATACCTTTGCATGCAGCATAGGCCCTGGGGAGCTGGGGCTGTGTAGCTGGAGAGGAGATCGCACCACCAGTAGAGTTGAACTGCCACTCAGCCAAGAAGGAGGAGGAGGATGACAGCGAAGAGGATGTATCAGGAGGAGTAGGAGGAGAAGGAGAAAAGGTGGCAGCAGACCTGCCTGCAAGCCGTGGAGGTTTCACAACTAGGTCAGCCGCACAGCCACGTACTCCATGCTTGCCAGCAGTCACCAGGTTGACCCAATGGGCTGTGTAAGTAATGCACCTGCCCTAACCATGCTTGGCAGACCAGGTATCCATGGTTAGATGGACCCTTGACCCAACGCTGTGTGCCAGAGATACCACTTGCCTTTCAACTTCATGGTACAGTTTGGGTATCACCTTTTTGGAGAAATAATTTTTGCCTGGTATCTTCCACTGCGGTGTCCCAATGGCCACAAATTTTTGGAAGGCCTCAGAGTCCTCCAGCTGGTATGGTAACAGCTAGTGATCTAACAGTTCCGCCAAGCCATCTGTCAGACGCCGGACAAGGGGGTGACCGGCAGACATTGTCTTCTTCTGCTCAAAGATTTCCCTCACAGACACCTGGCTGCTGCTGTGGGCAGAGGAGCAGGAACCGCTGAAGGTGAGAGGCGGAGTGGAGGTGGGTGGATGTGATTGTGAAGGTGCAAGGGAGAAGGAGGCTGAAGATGATGCACTTGAAGGAGGAAGAGGAGAAGCGGATGTGGTGCTTGTAGTAGCGCTGTTGGCTGCAGAAGATTAGGTGTTCTGTGTTAAATAGTCAACCACGTCCTGACAATCTTAGGTGTTGGTGGGACGTGCCTTCTTCTAAGCACTATACTTTGGGCCAGGTCTGCACAAAATTACATCAGCACAACCTTGAACAGACCTGCCAGGTGGCCTTCCTCTGGGTCTGCCTCTGCCTCTGACTGTTGTTTTGTCCATATCAGGGGGTGAAGTTAAAGGTATGCACTGACTAGACTAATACAATGTGCAGTCACACAGGTGCAGTGAAAGGTATGCAGTGACTGGTATTACAATACAATGTGCAGCTGTCACACAGGTGCAGTTAACAGCTATGTACGGACTGGTATATTAAACAGTGTGCCGTCACACAGGTACTGTGAACAATTATGCAATGACTAGTAATAAAAATGTGCAGCTGTCACACACACAGGTACCGTTAACAGGTGCAGTGACTGGAATAGAGTATAACACTGCATGCGCTCACGTTGGTAGGTGCACTACAAAGTTAGTTCTGAAGTGATTGGTATTACAAATTTGCAGCTGTCACACATGCAGGTACCGTGAACAGGTGCAGTGACTGGTGGTATATAACACTGCGTGCGCTCACGTAGGTAGGTGCACTGAACAGGTAGGTATGCAGTGATTGGTATTACAAATGTGCAGCTGTCACACACACAGGTACCATGAACAGGTGCAGTGACTGGTGGTATATAACACTGCGTGCGCTCACGTAGGTAGGTGCACTGAACAGGTAGGTATGCAGTGATTGGTATTACAAATGTGCAGCTGTTACACACACAGGTAGTCACTGAATGTGCTGGGCCTGGCAGTGGCACAGTAGGAATTACCAAGGGGACAAAGGCCAGCTACGACTGACTGACAGGGCTGTATATGCAACACAAGTCTCTGTGGGACACACACATAAAAAAAAAATAGATCACAAGAACAACATTAGCTCTCAAAAGAGCTGTTGAGGGGAGCTTTTTAGCAATAAGTATCAGCAAAGAGCAAGCTAACAAGCCTAACACAAGAGCCTAACTAAGCTTTCCCTATGTTTACAGCAGGTTCTCTCCCTTCTCTAGTTACTGCAGCCACACGAGTGAGTGAAAAGGCTGACACTGCCTGCCTTTTATAAGGGGGGGGGGGCTCCAGGAGGGAGTGCAGCCTATTTGGCTACCCTGTGTTTGCTGACTGTGATGTAGAGGGTCAAAGTTGACCCTAATGATGTAGTATAGGGGGTGGGTTGAACTCGCATATAGTTCTCGGTTCACCGTGAACGCGAACCACCAAAGTTTGCGTGAATAAATTTGCTTGCGAACCGTTCGGGCCATCTCTACTCTCCAAACAAGTTAGGGACAAAGTTTTTGAGAAGAACAAGCCAGGTTACATTATCAAAAAAATATCCAAAGCTTTGAATATCTCCCGAAGCACCATCAAATCTATTATCCTGAAATAGAAAAAATATGGTATCACAACAAAAACTCACAGACTGGCAAGGAGGGCATTAATCAGAGAAGCAACACAGAGACCCAAGTTACTACATAAACAAATACCAGAGTTACTACAAAATGTATATGTATAAATAATGTTAATACATTTTTTAGGGCACCCAAATTTCTTCTTGGGCGTTTGGTTCAGATCAGCTAATTATAGCGCTAATAGATTTGGGTGCGGCTATCTTTTTAATGTTAATTATTGGATTTGTGGCTATTTGACTGTGGCCATTTTGTGGCCAAATAGTAAATTACACCCACATACATTTTACATTACACAAATTCACTTTTTTACATTAAAAAATAACTGTTTACCTCCCACACCAAAAATTACCCACATACAATTTTTAATAAAAAAAAATAAAATTTACAATAATAAAAAAAAACAAAAAAACATAAATAGTTACCTAAGGGTCTGAACTTTATAAATATGCATGTCAAAGGAGTGTATTAATATATTTTTAAAAAATTATGGGCTTGTAAATAGTGATGGACGCAAATTGAAAAATTGCACCTTTACTTCCAAATAAAATATCGGCGCCATACATTGTGATAGGGACATAATTTAAATGGTGTAATAAGCAGGACAAATTGGCAAATAAAGTACATGGGTTTTAATTATGGTAGCATGTATGAATTTCAAACTATAATGGCCAAAAGCTGAGAAATAATAATTTTTTTCCATTTCTTTCTTAATATTCCTGTTAAAATTGATTTAGAATAAATTATTTTTCAGCAAAATGTATCACCCACAGAAAGCCTAATTGGTGGCGGAAAACACAAGATATAGATCCATTCATTGTGCCGAGTAGTGATAAAGTTATTGGGAAATGAATGGGAGGTGAAAGTTGCTCACATGTAAAAAAATGTAAACCCTGTAGGCTGAAGTGGTTAAGTTATGCCCCATAACACCTGCGGGGGGAGGAATCAGTGATCGGGCACCATGGCCCGATTCATTGATTCCTGGGCTAACGAACCACGGGCCGGGAGCACGCATGCACGTGCGCGATCGGCCGCGGAAGCGCACATGTCCTCCTTGACCTAGAACTACGTCAAGGAGGACAAAACTCTTTGTCAGTCTTTTTAGGGAATTGGTACCTATGGGAATAGGGGAAGGGGTTAGGATTTCTATCTGTCTTTGGTGACTTGAAGAGGTCAAGTTAGCCCAGTCTGTCACAGGTAGCCAGTGTGGAGGCAGGAAATTTGGATTCCTATCGGTGGTATAAGTTAAATATTGGTATAAGTATGAAATGGGCGCCAAACAATATTTTATTCGGGGGGGGGGGGGGGGGGGTTAAAGTTAGGCATCCAATGGGGGGGGTCTTAAGGTTAGGTGTGTGTGTGTGGGGGGGGGGTAAAGGTTAGCCATGGGGGTCTTAAGGTTAGGCATGGGGGTAGGTGGTTTAGGTTTAGAGATGGCACGAATGGTTCACCGGCGAACGGCTCCCGGCGAACTTCCGTGGTTCGCGATCGTGGAGAACCTCCAACTTTTCCGGAAGTTCGGTTCGCCCCCATAATGCACCATTAGGGTCAACTTTGACCCTCTACATCACAGTCAGCAGGCACATTGTAGCCAATCAGGCTACACTCCCTCCTGGAGCCACTCCCACCCTTATAAAAGGCAGGCACCACTGGCCATTATACTCACTCGTGTGCCTGCAGTAAATAGAGAAGGGACAGCTGCTGCAGACAGAGCAGACTCTCATAGGGAAAGATTAGCTAGGCTTGTAGGCTTCTTAGCTTGCTCCTTACTGATTCTTATTGCTAAAAAAGCACCCCACAACAGCTCTTTTGAGAGCTAATCTTGTGCTTGTGATCTATTTTTTGTGTGTGTGTGTGTCCCACTGACACTTGTGTTACATAGACAGCCTTGCTAATTCATAATGTTTGTGTGCCAGGCCCAGCACATTCAGTGACTACCTGTGTGTGTGACAGGCAGCTGCACATTGTAATACCTAGTACTGCATATACCTACCTAGTTAGGCATCCAATGGGGGGGGTCTTAAGGTTAGGTGTGTGTGTGTGGGGGGGGGGTAAAGGTTAGCCATGGGGGTCTTAAGGTTAGGCATGGGGGTAGGTGGTTTAGGTTTAGAGATGGCACGAATGGTTCACCGGCGAACGGCTCCCGGCGAACTTCCGTGGTTCGCGATCGTGGAGAACCTCCAACTTTTCCGGAAGTTCGGTTCGCCCCCATAATGCACCATTAGGGTCAACTTTGACCCTCTACATCACAGTCAGCAGGCACATTGTAGCCAATCAGGCTACACTCCCTCCTGGAGCCACTCCCACCCTTATAAAAGGCAGGCACCACTGGCCATTATACTCACTCGTGTGCCTGCAGTAAATAGAGAAGGGACAGCTGCTGCAGACAGAGCAGACTCTCATAGGGAAAGATTAGCTAGGCTTGTAGGCTTCTTAGCTTGCTCCTTACTGATTCTTATTGCTAAAAAAGCACCCCACAACAGCTCTTTTGAGAGCTAATCTTGTGCTTGTGATCTATTTTTTGTGTGTGTGTGTGTCCCACTGACACTTGTGTTACATAGACAGCCTTGCTAATTCATAATGTTTGTGTGCCAGGCCCAGCACATTCAGTGACTACCTGTGTGTGTGACAGGCAGCTGCACATTGTAATACCTAGTACTGCATATACCTACCTACCTGTTGTTCACAGTGCACCCACCTACCTACATGAGCACATGCAGTGTCACTGTGCCTGTCAGCTACCTGTCTGTGTGTGACAGGTGCACATTAATTTGTAATACCCATTACTGCATATACCTACCTACCTGTTGTTCACAGTGTACCCGCCTACCTACATGAGCACACGCAGTGTCACTGTTCCTGTCCACTACCTGTCTGTGTGTGACAGGTGCACATTGTAATACCCATTACTTACTGCATATACCTACCTACCTGTTGTTCACAGTGCGCCCACCTACCTACGTGAGCTGAGCGCACGCAGTTTCACTGTGCCTGTCTGCTACCTGTCTGTGTGTGACAGGTGCACATTGCAATACCCAGCACTGCATATAACTACCTACCTGTTGTTCACAGTGCACCCACCTACCTACGTGAGCGCACGTAGTGTCACTGTGCCTGTCTGCTACCTGTCTGTGTTGTTATTTTTGGTCACTACCTCAGGACGTTCATGCCATGCCTGCTGCCTTCCTTGGATGTGTGGTAGCCATTCCTGCTCCTTTGCCCACAGCGTGCCTGCTGCCTTCCTTGGATGTACAGTATGGTGGTGGTAGCCATTTCTTAGGCTCCCACTCCAGACCGGAATCGAACCAGGATACTTGCGTGCTGAGTTGTGCGGCTCTGCAGCCAGACCTTAAAGTTGTAGTGGCCTTAATTGTAAAAAATAGCCTGGTCACTAGAGATGTGGCGAACTGTTTGCCCGGCGAACATCTCTGTTGGTTTTACTAATTCCGGGTCGCTCTGACCCGGAGTAGTACGCCTGCGCTGCCCGGCGGAGCGCGTCCTCGATCGCGCTCCTGTTGCCGGGCACTCTCTGCGCATGAGCGTGATGTCGTTCATGACGTCACGCACATGCCCAGAAAGTGCCCTGCATGATCGAGGACGCGCTCCGCCGGGCAGCGCAGGCGTACTACTCCGGATCAGAGCGACCCGGAAGTAGTAAAACCCCCATGGATTCAGAGATGTTCGCCGGCGAATGGCTCGGGAACCGTTCGCCACATCTCTTCTGGTCACTACGGGGGGTTTAGACCGTGGTCCTTAAGTGGTTAATTGCCAAATGTATCCTTCAACCTCCCCTGGCATTCAATTTTTGCGGCCATGCATCTGCAGGAGGGAATTTTTTTTTACAAACTTGTTTTATGTAGTGTAGCTAGCACTAGGCTAGCTACACATGTGCCCCAAGTTCTCCGGCACCGCTCTGATACCCCCGATCGCCGCCGGCTATATTAAACCTAGCTGCGATCCCACGAGAACCGCAACTTCCCCGAACAGCTTCTGTCGTCGCTATGGCGTCTGACGACATCAACGTCATGCGCAGTCCCGATCCTCCCCATAGCGACGCCTGGAGGCTATTGGAGAGGCTGCGCCATCGCGGGGCCCGGGGAGGTATGTATAAGGGTGATCGGGGGCATCATGTAGCTAGCCAAGTGCTAGCTATATGATCTAAAACAATTTGTATTAAAAAAAAAACAATCCCCTGCGGCGGTATGGATGAGCTGAGTTTGTCCATACCGCTCAGGTGGTTAAGATACTTTTTCTATCATCAAACATATTTAGGGACTGAAAATCTTCAATATAATCAGTTGGCTAATGATTATTGATGGCACATTCTGATTTTGACATACTCACATGCATACCATAATATCACCTTCATTTATGTATTTCTGCTTTTACAATGGCTATGTATGTAAATACCTTTGTATAATGCAAGTATATGTCTGACCAACAATGTTTGATAAAAGCTGATATGGACATGTAAAACTTGGCAAAATATATGAACGTGTCAGTTTCTTTGACACCAGATTTCACTGTGCTGTCCCCTTCAAACATACAGAAATGTATAATGTGTCGTAGGACACTTTATAGACGTCAGGGATTCTTTACTCCTCCACTATGACACTTCCTGGCTGTCATACAGGAGTGACTTTTCCAGCAAATTAGTCATGTACAAAGACATTTCATATATTCCTGAGATTTTGTGTCATGAAGTTCAGCTTCCCCCTCACTAAGTTTCACCACATTTTTTACTTTGATATGGTAAATGTGCAATACCTGCCAACAACATGAAACACGGGCTGTGAAAGTAAGAGCTTTGCTGTGATTTGTAGAAAGAAGTTTGCTCTATTGGCAGACCATTTTTTCTTTCTGTAAGAAATACATTTTATTTCAGAATGACCAAAAATACTATATCCTTACCTCAGCTACCTGGTAAAGGAGTGTTTTAGATCTCCTACCAGTTCACAATGAAGGATGTAAATCACACAACCAAAGCAGGATGTGCAGCATTAGATGTTGGTGGGGGAACTTACCATGCTCTCTTGAAGCAGTATGCTTTGCATGGTCGGACACTAGGACCCATATGGAATTTGCTCTTTCTCCCAAGTTTTCTCCTAGGAGATAATTTTTCAACTTTAAAAAACAAACCAAAAACTTTCCAACAATTTGCAATTGGAAAAGTCCCAAAAAGTGGTTGAAAAAATACCATCAACGTTATTTTGAGTATTTTCTCACTTGCTGGTGGTTAAAGTGGACCTGAACTCCGAACTTCCTCTTTGCTTTAAAATATAAGCAACAGCATAATAACCTTTAGGCTACTTGCACACCAAGACGTTGCGTTAGGTGCTACGTTAAGGTCGCATAACGTGCACCTAATGCAATGCATGGTGGTGCGGGAGAGGACGGTAGAGTGAGACGCGTTAGGCGGCTCTATCCGTATAAGGTTCCCAGAGTGGCGCTGATTGGCCGGCGGGACCACGTGATGTGGAGCGAGACACTCCGCATCACGTGGTCCCGCCGACCAATCAGCGGCCGCCAGTGCAGTGAATATTAAGTAGCCATGAGCGCGGCTACTGTAGCAGCATCTCCCCGCCTCCTCTCACCCCCCACTGCGCATGTGCAAACAGTCTAACGCGGCTATAGCCGCTCTAACGCCATAGCATGCTGCACTTTTGGTAGAACGTGCAGCGTTTCATGTAACGCAACGTGGGCTGTGTGAACAGCCCACTTGTGTTACATTGCTGTGCGTTGGGGGAGCGTTACAGGCGCACTAACGTGCGCCTGTAACGTCTTAGTGTGTAAGCAGCCTTAAAGAAAACATTTCTTTGTCACTGCAATTAATCTGCAGTGTGTCTACATTTCATAGTAGCAGACATAGGGCTAACATCCTGTGTTTACAAATTAGCTGCTCTGCCGAGGACTGCCAAGATTACTGAGCTGGCACAGCGGAGAGATTAAATTAAACTTGTGATTACTCACAGATGAGGGGGATTAGACTAAATGACTAAATTCTCTAAATACATGCAGAATGCATTTCTCTGTCCTGTGCAAGAGTTCAGGTCTACTTTAAAAGGCATTATATATATATATATATATATATATATATATATATATATATATACATATAGTCGAGTGTTGCGTGGACGCGGGTGGACGACGTCCACTTACTATTTCCAGAGAGTGGACGCCGTCCACCCTGCCATGTTCGGAGGGGAGCAGCGCAGTGGAAGGAGAGCTGTGAGCAGCGGTGGAAAGGGGGGGCCATCTCCCCCCTTCCCTCACCTTGGGGCTCTCCATCCCTCGTTCTCCCCTCCAGAAGTTATGTGTGGGCAGCCGGCAGCGGGCGTGACTTACCTCTCCTCATTCCGGCACCGGATCTGCGTGCCTCTGCTCTGGTCTGGACCAGACCAGACTTGCGGCAGTGGAATGCTCGCGCCGGAACGAGGAGAGGTAAGTCCCACCCACTGCCGGCTGCCCGCACGTTACTTCTGGAGGGGAGAGCGAGGAATGAAGAGCCCTAAGGTGAGGGAAGGGGGGGGGAGATGGACCCCCTTCTCCACCGCTGCTCGAAGCTCTCCTTCCACTGCACTGCTCCCCTCCTGCTGGGGGACACCTGACTACCTATTCTGGGGA
Source organism: Hyperolius riggenbachi (assembly GCF_040937935.1). Lineage (NCBI taxonomy): Eukaryota > Metazoa > Chordata > Amphibia > Anura > Hyperoliidae > Hyperolius > Hyperolius riggenbachi. The sequence continues at coordinate 130,165,872 of NC_090652.1, read as the reverse complement.
CATATACCCCCTGACTACATATACTGGGACATATACCCCTGGCTACATATACTGGGACATATACCCCTGACTACATATACTGGCACATATACCCCTGGCTACATGTACTGGGCACCTATACCCCTGGCTACATATACTGGGCACCTATACCCCTGGCTACATATACTGGGCACCTATACCCCTGGCTACATATACTGGGCACATATACCCCTGGCTACATATACTGGGCACATATACCCCTGGCTACATATACTGGGCACCTATACCCCTGGCTACATATACTGGGCACGTATACCCCTGGCTACATATATACTGGGCACATATACCACCTGACTACATATACTGGGCACATATACCCCTGGCTACATATACTGGGCACATATACCCCTGGCTACATATACTGGGCACATATACCCCCTGACTACATATACTGGGCACATATACCCCTGACTACATATACTGGGCACATATACCTCTGACTACATATATACTGGGCACATATACCCTCTGACTACATATACTGCGCACATATACACCTGCCTACATATACTGGGACATATACCCCTGCCTACATATACTGGGCACATATACCCCTGGCTACATATACTGGGCACATATACCCCTGGCTACATATACTGGGCATGTATACCCCTGCCTACATATACTGGGCACGTATACCCCTGGCTACATATACTGGGCACATATACCCCTAACTACATATACTGGGACATATACCCCTGACTACATATACTGGCACGTATATACCCCTGGTTACATATACTGGGACATATACCCCTGGCTACATATACTGGGACATATATCCCTGGCTACATATACTGGGACATATACCCCTGGCTACATATACTGGGCACATATACCCCTGGCTACATATACTGGGCACATTTACCCCTGGCTACATATACTGGGCACATATACCCCTGGCTACATATACTGGGCATGTATACCCCTGCCTACATATACTGGGCACGTATACCCCTGGCTACATATACTGGACACGTATACCCCTGGCTACATATACTGGCTACATATACCTCTGGCTACATATACAGGGGACTACTATACTCATGGCTACTTATACTGGGGACACCTATAGACCTGACTACCGATGCTGGGTGTACCTATTTTGGGGGAACTGCTGTCAGATTATCTGCATTTTTGTGGAACCGCTGTTATGTATTTTGGGGAACAGCTGCCAGATTATGTGTATGTTAGGGGAACGGCTGCTGCCAGATTACGTGTATTTTGGGGAACAGCTGCCAGATTATGTGTATGTTAGGGGAACGGCTGCTGCCAGATTACGTGTATTTTGGGGAACAGCTGCCAGATTATGTGTATGTTAGGGGAACGGCTGCTGCCAGATTATGCGTATTTTGGGAAACTTGGTGCCAGATTGTGTATGTTTGGGGGACTACTGCTGCCAGATTATATGTATTGTGGGTGTTACGTGTATTTTGGGTGATCCGCTGCCAGGTTTCGCATATTTTGGGGAACTGCTTCCAAATTATGTGTATGTTGGGGGAACTGCTGCTGCCACATTATCTATTTTGGGGTAACCACTGCCATATTATCTGTATTTTGGAGGAACTTCTACCAGATGATGTGTCTTTTTGGTGAAATGCTGTCAGATTACATCTATTTTGGGGGGATACACTACGGCAGAGCTCAAACTTCCCCCGGCAGACCTTTTACATCACTGCTAAGGTCATGTATATGGCCCCACCCATGACCACGCCCACATTATGCTTGACCACGCCCATTTTGGCAGGGGTTTTCCAGGGTAGTCCACTCACCTCTTTTCCCAGGACTAGACCCATATATATATATATATATATATATATATATATATATATATATATATATATATATATATATATACATACATATACACATATATATAAATATATATAGAATACTTCTCTATGCACCTAATGCATCTGCTATAAATCCTGTTGGCAAATCCTAATTTGGCAGCAACACCTCCATGATCAGATGCTACGACGAAGAAGGGTCTACACATTGGATACTGATTTTATTGCAAATTAAAGCCTTTGAGGTTATGAAATGTTTACCATAGGATATCATAGTAGTAACATGCAACAAAAATAATTTAAAAATTCTGAAGCAGCAAATTTTGCAGCATTTTTGGGATTGCATTGGTCATGGTGGTGATGATGATGATCTGGTAACAATAATTAGGGACTTAATATGCAAACAAGCAGTAGTGTTGCTAAGTAACTGGTTTGAGGTATTCCTGCTATTAAAGATCTAGTATAAAATGTCCCACAGGCAGCACAACAAAAAATTCCGGGAGCGTCAGTTGACGTACTTGGCGAATAAAGCTGATTCTGATTCTGACAAACCAATGATGATGATGACGATGATGATGAGTGATTTTCAACACATCTTTGTGGCAACACTCTAGTTCATGTATAACTCAAATACTTTATTCATAAAGTTCCAGTATCCATTCCTCAATGTAGAATTACAATATGTCTCCCTCAGCAGTAGAAATACCACCCCCCTCCCAACACTCTACCACCTAAATGTACTGTACACACAACGTCATATGTAATATTTTCTCACTCAGCAGTACTAACTAGCTAGCACAGGAGAAAAAGTGCAAGAAAGCTTGGTCTTTCTTGATACCGCATATACTCATGTAGAACCTGAATTTTTCTGCATCCAAAATATGCTGTAAAAGCCACCGTCGGCTTATACACGATTTACCACACAGCTGTGCACACCCCAAATGTTCCCTGACTCTGACCTGTGACCCTTCCTGAATGCCCCACAACTATGAGCGGAGCATACAGTTGTGCCCCCTGGCTATTTGCAGAGTGGAGCATGTAACAGTCTGATCTGCCCCTTCTGGCTATTTGAAGACTGGAGACTGCAGCAGTGACTCATGTGGCATCAATCTTCAGTTTGTCTGTCGTACTCGCTGTGTCTCATCTCTATGACTCCCTCTAGTAGTGTCTTGAGACACAGAGAGTGTGACAGGCAGGCTGAAGGTGGATCTGCGACACTGACATGTGAGTCACTGCTGCACGCTCCATTCCACTCTGCAAATAGCCAGAGGGCAAGGGTCTACCACTGCTGCATGTTCCACCCAGCATGTAGGGGAGGCTACCTACTGGGGGCACATCTGGCTATGGGAAACGGGCTTCCTAATACTGGGGGTATATTGGACCATGGGGAGGGGCTGCCTAATATTGGGGGTGCGCCTGGCTATGGGGGGGGGGAGACTGCCGTATACTGTGGGCACATCTGGCTATTAATACTGGGGAGGAGGATACCTCATACTTGGGGGCGCATCTGGCTGTTTAGGCTAGGTAGGAGGCTATACTTGAGTGGGGGCTTACATGTGTCAATCAGTTTTCCTTTTTTCTGAGGTAAAAGTGGGCATTATGGTTTATATGCAAGTCGGTTTATATGCAAGTATATATGGTAGCTGTTTTCATTTCCCTGAGTGGGGCAATATAACAGGTGATTTCAAAAGTACACCTACTGCTACAAGCATGATTTCCAGATTACACAGCCCACTACTGGTTGTTAACTAGGTGCTGCTATGACTGGGGCATTATGGGATGGCCTACCGAGTCAAATTTCTCTTGATCCACTTCTATTCTGTTCTGACTGTACTGAATCAAACTAACAGTAACTTGAAATAGAACAACACTACTACATGTACTGGTATATGACGAGTCATAAAAAAATGTCATACATGTCTGCAGTATCCTGTCATTAAGATATTGCCTGTAAGACCCGGCACTTCCCTATCTGAAGCTGTTTATTACAGAGATAAAGAAAGATTTACTCATTTCATATAGATTTATTTATCTTTATTAATAATAATTATCTCCTCTGAGGTTAAAACTATTCTCAAAGCTTTCCTGAAATAATTCCAGGAACACAGTTAATCAAGTGTAACAGTACTGCACTCTCATACAAAAATGGGACTTCAGGTCTAGGAAATCTGTTGACATGACAGTAATTACTGAAACATGGGCGAAAAGCCAAAAATGCATCTTGCAGACACTAGACTAAAAGTGTCTGGGAGCTATGGAGCACAAAATATAATACTTTTTGCCAGATTATGTGACAGTTGAGAATTCTGCTGGTGACAGAATTCTGAATGCTGTTGTGAAATCTAAAAATATGTAAAGAGTTTGCAGCACAATCCTCCACTGACATCATAAATTAATGTGGATCTCCTGGCAAACAGCTAAATATACTGCTAAAATAATGTTTTACCATGCAGAATGCTGGTTTCTTTGCAGACTGTTTTGTAATTCACACAGTGCAGTAGACAATAATGGCTGTTGGTGGATTACTTATTGTTCACCTTTTTAGCTTTAAAGCTTGTACTGTATGTTACTTGCTATTTTCCAAGTAAAATAATAATAATAATAATAATGAGCATTGGTCCCTAGTTTTTTTTTCATAGGTGATCCTAGGTGATATAGTCACACCTTGAAAATAATATGCCTTTAACCACTTAAGGACCACAGTCTTTTCGCCCCTTAAGGACCAGAGCCTTTTTCTCCATTCAGACCACTGCAGCTTTCACGGTTTATTGCTCGCTCATACAACCTACCACCTAAATGAATTTTACCTCCTTTTCTTGTCACTAATACAGCTTTCTTTCGGTGCTATTTGATTGCTGCTGCGAGTTTTATTTTTTATTATATTCATCAAAAAAGACATGAATTTTGTCAAAAAATGACTGAATTAACTTTCTGTGCTGACATTTTTCAAATAAAGTAAAATTTCCTATACATTTGAGCGCGAAAGTTATTCTGCTACATGTGTTTGATAAAAAAAAACATTCAGTGTATATTTATTGGATTGGGTAAAAGTTATAGCGTTTACAAACTATGGTGCCAAAAGTGAATTTTCCCATTTTCAAGCATCTCTGCTTTTTCTGAGCACCTGTCATGTTTCATGAGGTGCTAAAATTCCAGGATAGTATAAATACCCCCCAAATGACCCCATTTTGTAAAGAAGACATCCCAAAGTATTCACTGAGAGGCATGGTGAGTTCATAGAATATTTTATTTTTTGTCACAAGTTAGCGGAAAATGACACTTTGTGAAAAAAAAAATATCCATTTCTGCTAACTTGTGACAAAAAAAAAAGAAATCAGCCACGGACTCACCATAGCCCTCTCTGAATACCTTGAAGTGTCTACTTTCCAAAATGGGGTCATTTGTGGGGTGTATTTACTGTCCTGGCATTTTGGGGGGTTCAAAATTGTAAGCACCCCTGTAAAGCCTAAAGGTGCTCATTGGACGTTGGCCCTCTTAGCGCACCTAGGCTGCAAAAAGGGGTCACACATGTGGTATTTCTGTACTCAGGAGAAGTAGTATAATGTGTTTTGGGGTGTATTTTTTACACATACACATGCTGGGTGGGAGAAATATCTCTGTAAATGACAATCTTTTGATTTTCTTTACACACAATTGTCATTTACAGAGAGATTTCTCCAACCCAGCATGGGTATGTGTACAAATACACTCCAAAACACATTATACTACTTCTCCTGAGTACGGCGATACCACATGTGTGGCACTTTTTTGCACCCTAACTGCGCTAAGGGGCCCAAAGTCCAATGAGTACCTTTAGGATTTCAAGGGTCATTTTGAGACATTTGTTTTCAAGACTACTCCTCACGGTTTAGGGCCCCTAAAATGCCAGGACAGTATAGGAACCCCACAAATGACCCCATTTTAGAAATAAGACACCCCAAGGTATTCAGTTAGGAGTACGGTGAGTTCATAGAAGATTTTATTTTTTGTCACAAGTTGGCGGAAAATGACACTTTGTGAAAAATCCAATAAAAATCAATTTTCGCCAACTTGTGACAAAAAATAAAATCTTCTATGAACTCACCGTACTCCTAACGGAATACCTTTGGGTGTCTTCTTTCTAAAATGGGGTCATTTGTGGGGTTCCTATACTGTCCGGGCATTTTAGGGGCCCTAAACCGCGAGGAGTAGTCTTGAAAACAAATGTCTCAAAATGACCCTTGAAATCCTAAAGGTACTCATTGGACTTTGGGCCCCTTAGCGCAGTTAGGGTGCAAAAAAGTGCCACACGTGTGGTATCACCGCACTCGGGAGAAGTAGTTTAATGTGTTTTGGGGTGTATTTTTACACATACCCATGCTGGGTGGGAGAAATATCTCTGCAAATGACAATCTTTGATTTTTTTACACACAATTGTCAATTTACAGAGATATTTCTCCCACCCAGCATGGGTATATGTAAAAATACACCTCAAAACACATTAAACTACTTCTCCTGAGTACGGCGATACCACATGTGTGGCACTTTTTTGCACCCTAACTGCGCTAAGGGGCCCAAAGTCCAATGAGCACCTTTAGGATTTCACAGGTCATTTTGAGAAATTTCGTTTCAAGACTACTCCTCACGGTTTAGGGCCCCTAAAATGCCCGGACAGTATAGGAACCCCACAAATGACCCCATTTTAGAAAGAAGACACCACAAGGTATTCCGTTAGGAGTACGGTGAGTTTATAGAAGATTTTATTTTTTGTCACAAGTTAGCGGAAAATGACACTTTGTGAAAAAAAACCAATAAAAATCAATTTCTGCCAACTTGTGACAAAAAAAAAATCTTCTATGAACTCACCGTACTACTAACGGAATACCTTTGGGTGTCTTCTTTCTGAAATGGGGTCATTTGTGGGGTTCCTATACTGTCCGGGCATTTTAGGGGCCCTAAACCGTGAGGAGTAGTCTTGAAACCAAATGTCACAAAATGACCTGTGAAATCCTAAAGGTACTCATTGGACTTTGGGCCCCTTAGCGCAGTTAGGGTGCAAAAAAGTGCCACACATGTGGTATCGCCGTACTCAGGAGAAGTAGTTTAATATGTTTTGGGGTGTATTTTTACACATACTCATGCTGGGTGGCAGAAATATCTCTGTAAATGGACAATTGTGTGTAAAAAAAATCAAAAGATTGCCATTTACAGAGATATTTCTCCCACCCAGCATGGGTATGTGTAAAAATACACCCCAAAACACATTAAACTACTTCTCCTGAGTACGGCGATACCACATGTGTGGCACTTTTTTGCACCCTAACTGCACTAAGGGGCCCAAAGTCCAATGAGCACCTTTAGGATTTCACAGGTCATTTTGAGAAATTTTGTTTCAAGACTACTCCTCACGGTTTAGGGCCCCTAAAATGCCCGGACAGTATAGGAACCCCACAAATGACCCCATTTTAGAAAGAAGACACCCCAAGGTATTCCGTTAGGAGTACGGTGGGTTCATAGAAGATTTTATTTTTTGTCACAAGTTAGCGGAAAATGACACTTTGTGAAAAAAAACAATAAAAATCAATTTCCGCCAACTTGTGACAAAAAATAAAATCTTCTATGAACTCACCGTACTGCTAACGGAATACCTTGGGGTGTCTTCTTTCTAAAATGGGGTCATTTGTGGGGTTTCTCAACTGTCCGGGCATTTTAGGGGCCCTAAACCATGAGGAGTAGTCTTGAAACCAAATGTTGCAAAATGACCTGTGAAATCCTAAAGGTACTCATTGGACTTTGGGCCCCTTAGCGCAGTTAGGGTGCAAAAAAGTGCCACACATGTGGTATCGCCGTACTCAGGAGAAGTAGTTTAATATGTTTTGGGGTGTATTTTTACAAATACTCATGCTGGGTGGGAGAAATATCTCTGTAAATGGACAATTGTGTGTAAAAAAATCAAAAGATTGTCATTTACAGAGATATTTCTCCCACCCAGCATGGGTATGTGTAAAAATACACCCCAAAACACATTAAACTACTTCTCCCGAGTGCGGCGATACCACATTCGTGGCACTTTTTTGCACCCTAACTGCGCTAAGGGGCCCAAAGTCCAATGAGCACCTTCAGGCTTTACAGAGGTACTTACAATTTAGCACACCCCCCCCCCACTTGCCAGGACAGTTAACAAACCCCACAAATGACCCAATTTTGGAAAGAATACACACTAAGGTATTCCATGAGGGCCATGGTGAGTTCATAGAAAATTTTATTTTTTGTCACAAGTTAGCGGAAAATGACATTTTGTGAAAAAAAAAAAACAACAAACCACAATTTCTGCTAACCTGTGACAAAAAATAAAATATTCTATGAACTCACCATGCACCTAACGGAATACTTTGGGGTGTCCTCTTTCCAAAATGGCATCACTCGTGGGGTCTGTTGTGGCATTTTAGGGTCTCTGCAATCATTACATGTATGGCCAGTATTAGGAGTTTCTGCTATACTCCTTATATTGGGCATAAGGGTAATGCACTCTGGGCTGAAAGGAAAAATGAACATCAAACAATCAATTAATCAATGTGGATGAAAAAATATCTGCCAAAAAAATTTGAAAAAAAAATAAAGAGGGGAAGGCGTCTGCCAGGACATAGGAGCTGCCGCCCCAAAAATCCAAACCCACCAGCTCGTATGCCCTGGCAAACCTGATTTATCCATTCACACCGATCGATGTGGATGAACAAATCATTGCCAGAGTTCTTTTTTGATACAAAGTGCTTGCCAAAGCATATGAATCCCCAACACCACTCCTCGGCCCATATGCCTCGGCAAACGTATCTTTTTGACTGCGGAGGAGAAATCTCGTCCTGCAGCGCTGCATGCACCGACTTGTGTGTAAGCTGACAGACGCGCAATGTTCTGTCAGGATGCACCATCAGTGCTGCAGCTGGTTAGTCGTTCGCTCGGTCCACCTGGAAGGTTATTGGATGGAAAAAGAGAAAAAAAATACAAAAAAAAAAAACGAAAAACAAGCAAGCAGCAAAGCAATTGCTTCATTAACATTAATAAACTTTGAACTTCTTTAATAAAAACCTTAACATTGCAAACCAAACATTAACTACTTTGCCTACCTGTTTTTTTTTGTTTTTTTTTTAACTTACCTCCCGAGGACAAACCTCTCCTCCCCCATGGAACAATGTGCGAAGTGCAAATCGCACAGAGTTGTGGCGAAGTACATTACGCAATTTGTCCCAAGTGAAAGGAGAGGTTTCTGGCAGCCCTGTGTATTAGGGTCTCTGGAAACCCGATGTTTGGTTTCACACTGCATATTGACATATCCGGTGGGTCGAGCCCGCCGCACCGTATCGTCCAAAACAGACCTTCAGGCAATACCACAAGAGTAGCATTCGGCCTAGTAATGAACTGCGTCGCCATAGACTAACATGACTTCCTGACCGATCGATATTGCCACAGAAGCCACGCAGTAACGTAGGCATGCAATAGCGTTGAGTCAAGCACTTCCGGCGTAGGGGGGACCGCAAAGTGTGACTTTTGCTAGGCATTTTGCCCTAACGCATCGCAGCAGTGTGAAATAGCACTGAGAGACCCTTGTGTGCCTACCGCTGTGTGTGGAGTTCCCTACACTCTAATAGTGTACCTGCTCGTGGTACCTCTCAAAACACTCCCCTAGGCATAGGCCAGGCTGGTCAGGACAGGTGGGACAATAAACAGTGGTGTCACGCCTTATTCCAGCCCTGCTGCAGACACGACAACGTTTTCTTCAGATTCGGTGACCTGGGGTACTCGGAATTGGATAGGCGTAATGCCTTCCATGCAGCCGGCTAGTTGCATCTTGGGGTTGGGCCACGGCACCTCCTGGATACAGGAGTTCCATCACTATCTGTTTATTAAATTGAATAAACGATCCAGTTCTCCCAGCCTTACTGTAGAGAACAAAGCTGTTGTAAATTGCCAATTGAATGAGGTAAAAAGACACTTTTTTATACCAGCGTCTTGTTTTTCGGGCAACTAAATAGGGCGCTATCCTCTGGTCATTGAAGTCCACCCCTCCCATGTTAGTATTATACTCATGGACGACAAGGGGTTTTTCAATGACCTCAGTTCGCCGTTGAATTTCAACTGTCGTGTCTGCATGAATGGTGGACAGGAAGTAAACCTCCCTCTTGTCCTTCCATTTCACCGCGAGCAGGTCGTCAGCACACAATTCGGCCCTCTGCCCCCGTTCAAGCCTGGTGGTAATGAGCCGTTGGGGGAAGCCCCGGCGACTAGGCCGCACGGTGCCACAGCATCGGATTTTTTCTATTTTTAAGTGCTGAAAGAGGGCCACACTTGTGTAATAATTGTCCACAAAAAGATGGTACCCTTTCTGGAACAAGGGTGACACCAAGTCCCACACAACCTTTGCACTGCTCCCCAGGTAGTCAGGGCATCCGACTGGCTCCAATTTTGAGTCTTTTCCCTCATAGACCCTAAAATAAGATGTATAGCCTGTGGCCCTTTCACAGAGCTTATACAGTTTCACCCCATACCGGGCGCGCTTGCTTGGGATGTACTGTTTGATGCAAAGGCGCCCGGTAAAGCGTATGAGGGACTTGTCTACGCAGATGTCCTGGTCAGGGGTATAAGCATCTGCAAATCTGGATGACAGGTGGTCTATGAGGGGTCGAATTTTGTGGAGCCGGTCAAAAGCAGAGTGGTCACTTCGATGACAGGTTTCGTTGTTATTGAAGTGCAGGAAGCGCAGGATGTTCTCAAATCGTGTCCTGGACATGGCAGCAGAGTACAGGGGAACATGATATGCTGGGTCCGTAGACCAATAAGACCGCAACACATTCTGCTTTACTAGTCCCTTGTGAAGGAGAAGGCCCAAAAAAATTTTCATTTCGGAAACTTGGACTGGCTTCCACCGAAAAGGCTGGGCAAGGAACTTTTCCGGATTGGCGGTTATATATTGTGTGGCCTTACGGTTGGTCTCTGCCACAATTAAGTCTAAGAGATCCTGGGTGAAGAACAGATAGAAAAAGTCTAGGGCCGATCCTAGATTATCTGTCTCCACCTGGACTCCAGACTGGGCGGTGAAAGGGGGAAGTACGGGTGCGGCGGAATCAGGGGATTGCCAATTTGGGTTTGCCAGCACCTCTGGTAAACTAGGGGTAGTACAGGCCCGTCTTCTTGGTGGCTGCGACTGGGATCTTACTGCACGTGCCACCGAACCAGTTTCAACTTCCATGCTGGTGCTCGCCACTTCACCAGGGTCTACGGAAGTACTGGTGCTAGGTCCAGGAGATGTTGTGCTGCTGGTGCCTGCCCCACCATGAAATCTCAGACCAGCACGAACACCACTCTGCTGCCCTTGAGGCCGATCCTGCACCACCTGCGGTCCAACATGGGATGTGGTACGCCTGGCTTTAGCCGGGACCTCAACCTCGTCATCACTATCGGTCAGTGAGCCACTGCTCAATTCAGGTTCAAACTCTGACCCGGAAGATTCGTCGAATGAGGCGTCCCAATCGTCCTCATCCGACTGGGCCATGTACCTGAGAACCTCATCATCGGAATACCCCTTTCTTGCCATGGTGGGCTGCTAAATTTAGTGGGTATTCCTCTGAGACTACCTAGAAAAAAAGAGCACCTACCTAGCTGTGGTCACTGAGTTTTGATAAAAAAATCAAAACTGATGTTTACAGTGCCACAGCTATTGTACAGTGTTTTTTGCAGTGATCAGAAAAAAAATTCTGTCACTGCGGTGGGGCGGGCTGAACGCAAGTGCAGGCGAACGATCAGGCCTGATCGGGCAAACACTGCATTTTTTTGTGGATCCTAGTGACCCTAATAGATCTGACTGCAATCAGTAATGATCACTTACAGATACTATATAGTACTAATGTTGATTAGCGACAGTGATTATTAGAGACTGTGGTGCAGTGGGCTGAGCACTAACTGACACTTACAAAGGGGCCTAGCTAACTGGCCTAACTGCTAACACTAGTGATACTAAAAAAGTGACAGTTTTCACTGTTTTTAGATCACTTGGATAGTGACAGGGGGGTGGTGGCGAGTGGGGAATCGGAGGCAATCAGAAACAATCACAGGACAATCAAAGGCAATCACAGGGCAATCGCAGGCCAATCACAGGGCACTCAATTCCCGGGACAATCAAAGTCAATCACAGGGCAATCAAACCAATCACGACACAATCAAAGCCGATCACAGGCCAATCAAAGCAAATCACAGGCCAATCACAGGGCAATCAAACCAATCACGGCACAATCAAAGCCGATCACAGGACAATCAAAGCCGATCACGGGACAATCAAAGCCGATCACGGGACAATCAAAGCAGATCACGAGACAATCAAAGCCGATCACGGGACAATCAAAGCCGATCACGGGACAATCAAAGCCGATCACAGGCCAATCAAAGGGCAATCACAGGGCAATCACGGGACAATCAAAGCCAATCACGGGACAATCAAATACAATTACAGCACAATCAAATTGAATGCCAGCACAATGAAATTGAATGTCAGCACAATAAAATACAATTGCAGCACAATCAAATACAATGCACTGGGAAGGTGATTGGGGGGGTCTGAGGGCGATCTAAGGGTGTGGGGGGTTGATTAGGTGCCCGCACGGGGCAGACTGGGTCCTAATCTGATGGGTGACAGACACAGGGGGTGACGATAGGAGATCAGTGAGGGATTACAGGGGAGAATAGATGTAAACAATGCACTGGGGAGGTTATCAGGAGGGGGGGTCTGAGGGCAATCTGAGGGTCTGGGTGGGTGATCAGGTGCCCCCAAGGGACAGTTTAGGGTCTGCGCTGATGGGTGGTGGTGACAAGGGGTGATAGACAGAAGATAGATGGGTGATAGACAGGTGATCAGTGGGTAAGGCAGCTATATAGCTGTATACAGCATACAGGGGGGTGGTCTGGGGGGGGATCTGAGGGTAGGGGGGGTGATCAGGGGACCCTAGGGGGCAGTTAGGGACCTAACCTAGGGGATAGCGTCCCTAGATAGTGACAGGGAGTGATTGATGGGTTTTTAGGTGGGTGGTGGGGTGCAGATACTGGTGTGCTGGGGTGGTCAGGAGGGGTTCTGAGGGCTGGGGTGGGCGATCGGGTGGTCTGTGTGGGGCAAAGAGTGTTTTGCTACACTTATCTGCCGGGCTGCCGTCCTCTCTGATGGTCGCACGACGAGTGACCATCAGCGGAGGAGGCAGCCAGTATAATACACTTTGTTACAATAACAAAGTGTATTATACTCCTCTGATTGGCCGGATCGCCGCATTTGAAACCCGCCGACGCTGCTAATTGGCCGGCGGGTTTCCGAGCAGGGTGGGCGGAGCCTATTGCCGGTGGCGATCGCGTCATTGATGACGCGATCGCCGCACAGCCACCGCTGATTCCGCCCCGCCGATGGACGTATTGCGGTCGTTTGGGCTCAGTCTTTGCCGCCGCCCATCGGCTGGGGCGGTCCTCAAGTGGTTAAAGCCACCAGCAAGCAAGAAATTACTAAGAATTAATTTTATAGTACTTTTCTCAGCTACTTTTTGGTACTTTTTCAACTGCAGAGTACTAAAAAGATATTTTAAATAGAAGATGAAAAATGATCTCTTAGGAGAAAATTCAGGAGAAAAACGTAATTGAATATTGGGCCATGGGCCCGTATGCAATTATTTTTTTCACCTGAGTTATCTCCTAAGAGATCATATTCATCTTCTCTTTAAACTACACAGCATTTTACAGTTAAAAAAGTACCCAGAAGTTGGTGAAAAAGTACTATCAAATTTATTTTGAGTATTTTCTTGCTTGCTGGGGGCTTAAAAGGCATTTTATGACAAGTTGTGAAAATATCACATATGCATATGGCCTGTTGTGTTTATTGTGAAGTCATTTCTTTTCTGGCTGGGCACTCTGGATTTACGCAGTTTAAAGTAAACCGGAAGCGAAAAAACCCCAAAATGTATGATATAATGAATGGTATGTGTAGTACGGATAACAAATAGAACATTAGTAGCAAAGAAAAGAGTCTCATATTTCTGTTGTCAGTAATATAGCTTTTCTTTGTGTTTTTAATAATGTTTCATAATTCTTTCATCTCTGCAGTTTAGAAACTACACTCTTTCTTTTAAGCTATAAAACAAAGCAGAAATAATGACCCTTTGAACTGTCGTGCAGTAAAACCTCACCTCAAGTTGTCACCCACTCTTTCTTGGCTGTTTACGGTAAGGGCCTGTTTCCACTAGAAGCAGTGTGGCTACATAGCTGCATCACACCGCGGGTGTCCTGATCCCAATGCACGGCAATGAAACTGTTTCCACTATGTACATTGCGTGCGGAGCGGTGCAGAGTAATCCGAGAACCTGCAGCATGCTGCAGATTCTTGCACGGCCGCATCCTCCCGCCATCCCCTTCATACACTTCCGCAGCATGAGATGCAAGAGTGACGTGGACGCCAGCGGAAGTGACATCACTTATTAGGGAAACAGACCGTAAGCGCTTCAGAAAGCAGGACAGTATTTGACCCAGTGGATCAAACAGCTCAGAGAAGCTCTTTTGCATAGATAACTACTGACTTTTTTTTTTAACTCTTTCTGTACTGTAAAACAATATGAGACTCTTTTATTTGCTACTAATGTTCTATTTTTTAGCTGTACGACACACACACTTCATTATCTCATAAGTTTATTTTCGCTTCAGGTTTGCTTTAAGCATTGAATCAGTTAACCATATGTTGATGCCTATAAAGTCTTGGTTCTGCCATAATTAATTTTAATGGTGTTTGGTTTTGGGAAAGCAAAATAATGAGGCCTTTTTCTCCCCTAAGGCTGCTTTCACAGACGCTACAGGCGTACGTTAGTGCAGCCTGTAACGCACCCCACCGCACAGCAATGAAAAATCAATGGGCTGTTCACAGTGCCCACGTTGCGTTACACAGTAACGCTGCACGTTGGTTTGAAGTGCAGCATACTGTGCGTTCTAGCGGCTTAAGCCGCGTTAGACTGTTTGCACATGCTCAGTAGGGGTGTTTTTTTTTATTTTGTGGGCGGAGAGGAGGCGGGGAGAGGCCGCTACGTAGCCAGGCACATGGCTACTTTATATTCACTGCACTTGCAGTGTTTACTTCCAGGAGTGGCCGCTGATTGACTGGCGAGACCATGTGATGCGGAGAGCTCTGCTCACGTGGTCTCCGCAGAGCATCCGACAGAGCAGGTGCACCAAGAGCTGCTTTTAAGGCGGCTCTTGGTAGCGTCCTGCTCCAACACCACCAGGCGTTGCGTTAGGGGCACGTTATGCAACCTTAACGTGTCATCTAACGCAACATCTTAGTGGGAAAGAAGCCTTAAGCACTCTGGAAGAATAGCTAACACACTTCTCCCTGCACAGAGATGGAAAAAAAACACTTTACAGTCATTCACCTTTCCAGCAGTAAATATGCTAGCATTACTGATAAATGTAAGATTTTAAATCTAAGTGAGGTAAAATAATGACATTTTTTTCTTATATTCAATACCGTTAATCTCCAAAAGTCAAAACTGTTTTCAGCTAAAAGCATGGCATGATTTACACCCCAGTAGATCCAGCCAGAGCACTGCCATATCTATATTGTATACATACATACAGTATACGACCCCGGGGTCCATAACGGGGTCCACTTACACTCCTGAGCAGCTGTGTGTTATTTATCAGACGGACAGTCACATCCATCGTCCAAAAAACTCGTACCTGTCACGACCGTCCATATTGAAAATGCAATGGACAAAATGGAACTGTCAAAAATGGATTGATGTGAACTGACCCATAAAAAATCATTGCCAGCTTGTCCCATCCATTTTTGTCCTCTGCCAATTCCATCAAAAAGGCTAAGCTGCTGGTCTTGTCTGCATTGTGCTTTAAGATGGGCACACACTTAATTAGAATAGTCTAAAGCCATTCTCATCTACATTTCCTGATCAATATTCCAAACAGACAAAACTTATTGATTCACCGCACTGCATAAAAGAGCCCAAACAAATTGTAGCTGGAGCAAGAAGCTGCTACTATGCTGTAGTTTTGTGCAATCTTCGAGCAATTTTAAAACGTGTGTAGGTCTAGATAAACAATTTCTCAAAATGTGTTCATTTTGACTCTTATGTCCAGAGTACACAAAAAAGTAAAGCTAGAATTGTAAGATTTGTGGCTAGTAGGACAGTATGCAGTAGACAGAAACATCCAGAGAGATCTTTATTTGTTATGTTGTTTACTCAAATATACTTATAGTAGTTTAAAGAGTACCTGAGGAGACATGTATGTACAGTATCCAGCACACAAAACACTAAGCTGTGTTCCTCTTCTTCTTTTCCTGCCTGAAAGAGTTAAACATCAGGTATGCAAGTAACAGTTTATCTCCAGTCAAGACCTAGTTGAACTACATCGAATGCCTCACTGAAAAAAAAATACAGCCATAAAACTGTTTCTTTGCATAGAATAGCCTTTGAGTGTAGGATAGAGATTTAAAAAAAGGCCAGTAGTTCCTATATTTTAGCTTCTGGGACACTAATAGACTGTATCAGTCATATGAGACAATGCAACATTAAACATACTTTTTTTTAGCTGATACACAGAAAATAAAACTAAAAAAAAGAACATTTTAGGAGTAGGAGGGTTTCCTTGAAATGACAAATCAATTTCTAGCTAATGATAGATTAATTCATAGGTCCAGCCAGAGTGGAACAGTTAAAAATGGTGCACAGCGCCGACGATATAAAAATGGGGCCGCAGTAATTTACATTATAACACAATATTCATCATTTTATAGGTTAAAAAATGCTCTGTAGGCAGCGGGGATCGGGAGTGAGAGGCAGCGGGACACTAGGCAGCGGGGTGGAGAGAGTAGCATTAGGTGGAGGGAGGATGTGTGAAGAGGCATACATTACATTACCTTGTCCCGCCCGGCGATCGCTACTTCACTTCTTCTGTTAGTTTGCAGGAGTCCTGCATCCAGCCAATCACCAGGTGGCTTCAGTTTCCGCATGGTGATTGGCTGGAAGCAGGACTCCTGCAAACTAACTAGGAAGTGAAGTAGCGATCGCCGGACGGGACAATGAAATGTATGCCTCTGCACACATCCTCCCTCTGCGTAATCCTACTCTCTCCACCCCTCTGCCTAGTGTCCCGCTGCCTCTCCCCTCCTCCCCACCCGAACCCTGCTGCCTAACACTAGCCCCCCCCCCCGCATTTTTCAATGACACACACGGCTCCGCAGATAAACCATTTTAATGTACTTAATATGTTCTGGACACACACTGTAGCTCTGGTGTCTTTTTGCAGGGGTCAAGGACACTCCCAAACATATGTGTGGCATTCATTGTACCTTAACCTCCCTGGCGGTAAGCCCGTGCATAATTTTTTTTGTACAAGCAGCTAGCACTTTGCTTCCCGATTGCCGCCGCTCCGCGCCGATTCACCGCTACCCGCCACATGGCGCCGTACAGCGCTTGTGGTGGACCTGTCACTGCTGCTCTCCATCTACACAAGAGCGGGGCCCCCCAGTTCCCAGCCCCAGGCCCCTGTGATGGACATTAATGTGGGGAGGGGTACTTCTTCAAATAAAGCTTTCTCGATTTCTACAAACCTAGCAGCAAAACTAACATTAAGAATACCAAACAACTGCTACATGTTAATATTTTGCTAATTAGAATAAAAACGTAAAAAAATGGGGAAAAAGTTTAGTTCCAGGGATAACAACATATTTCGTCATTTTCTGGTATACAGGATCTTCGAACAAAAAGGTAAAGAAGCAAGGCTTACCAGATTCCAACAACCCACATTATAAGGTTGTAAACGAGTTTGATACAGTAGATGGTCCGCAGAACTTTCAAATGGTGTCGTTTCACCAGCGATGTTGCACACCACAGATTCCTCTGGAATATATTAGATATCCTGAGATCGCAGAGACTCGCCAAAGAGGAGTCCAGTAGGATAGTGACATGAAAGAGATGTACGGCTCATCTAGGTGTAAACCGTCTTTATTACATAACAAGTAAAACAATTTAAAAACAAGGATAAAAGAAACTCACATACGGGGCCCGTGCACTGGGAACCCCGAAAAAGTAGCGCGCATAAAATGGTCAATAGAAGACCTCAAATAAAAGGGTGCCGCCTGTCGCCTTCCCGACCGGTTTCGCAATCTTGCGTCATCAGGGGAGAAAAGTTTTCGGGGTTCCCTGTGCATGGGCCCCGTATGTGAGTTTCTTTTATCCTTGTTTTTAAATTGTTTTACTTGTTATGTAATAAAGACGGTGGTGTGCAACATCGCTGGTGAAACGACACCATTTGAAAGTTCTGCGGACCATCTATCAAACTCGTTTACAACCTTATAATGTGGGTTGTTGGAATCTGGTAAGCCTTGCCTCTTTACCTTTTTGTTCGAAGATCCTGTATACCAGAAAATGACGAAAGCTGTATTACTATAGACCTGCGCTGACTTTATATATTCATTGCTTGTGTGGACTTTTGGACATCGTCCTTCTCGGCTGCGGTCGCCTTCTGCCTTGGCGCTGACACTTGTTGTTTATTGATAACAACATATTGCAGTGTATATTAAATACTTTGCCAAATGTTACTGCATGCTGAGCCTTGTATTGATTTCCATCACAGCTTGGGAATTACAGGTGAGCTTCAGGAGCATTGTCATTTAGCATCTATCTAACACTAGCCTTCACATCCAGTTACCTTTTTATTAGGCTGTGTTGAGCAAACCACTGGCACATATCATACACAACTACAGCATGTGCAGCAATCTCTGTGTAAGTATAAATAACCAGTGCATTATTGTATTTGAGCTGTCTTTAGACTGTAAGTCCTTTTATCCAGGTCTCTCTTTCCCTTTTGTCTCACAATTCTGTGTAATGTGTGTGCATACTAGTGTTGGGCGAACATCTAGATGTTCGGGTTCGGGCCGAACAGGCCGAACATGGCCGCGATGTTCGGGTGTTCGACCCGAACTCCGAACATAATGGAAGTCAATGGGGACCCGAACTTTTGTGCTTTGTAAAGCCTCCTTACATGCTACATACCCCAAATTTACAGGGTATGTGCACCTTGGGAGTGGGTACAAGAGGAAAAAAAATTTAGCAAAAAGAGCTTATAGTTTTTGAGAAAATCGATTTTAAAGTTTCAAAGGGAAAACTGTCTTTTAAATGCGGGAAATGTCTGTTTTCTTTGCACAGGTAACATGCTTTTTGTCGGCATGCAGTCATAAATGTAATACATATAAGAGGTTCCAGGAAAAGGGACCGGTAACGCTAACCCAGCAGCAGCACACGTGATGGAACAGGAGGAGGGTGGCGCAGGAGGAGAAGGCCACGCTTTGAGACACAACAACCCAGGCCTTGCATGAGGACAAGAAGCGTGCGGATAGCAATTTGCATTTTGTCGCCATGCAGTCATAAATGTAATACAGATGAGAGGTTCAATAAACAGGGACCGGAAACGCTAACCCATCACAGATGTTCATTGTTCATGTTACTTGGTTGGGGTCCGGGAGTGTTGCGTAGTCGTTTCCAATCCAGGATTGATTCATTTTAATTTGAGTCAGACGGTCTGCATTTTCTGTGGAGAGGCGGATGTTCCCCCTAAGGGTCCCTACAATGCTAGAAAATTTGCCACTGCTGAGTAATTGCCCTTTGAAAAGATGTGAGATTTTGGAACTGTAAATAGGAGGCCCAATGAAAGCCTATGGGGGATTTTACCAAATTTGGAGCCCTGTAACTCTGGTTTGCAGAGATGTAGGGAACCCATCTTTGGAGCCCAAGTCTAACAATATGTCTTCTACCTGCATGAGACATTTTGTGAGATTCAGACGTTGCTAACGGCCATTGCTGCGATTTATGTACGTCAGACTCGCCACCATTGAAATTGCCCAAATAAACAGGTTTTGTGACCCTAGGCTATGACCTCTTCGGCCTAGGACTGCATTGAACGCGACCCACGCATTGTGCGCATTCTGGATAACACCAATTACTGGGTTTATACCCTTCTGGATCCACGGTACAAACACAATGTTCCAAAACTGCTTGAAGAAAGAGCCAGACAGGTCAAAATGGAAGAATACCAGCAGGCCCTTGTGGAGACTTTAGAGAGGAGATTGACATCCTCCCCCTCCTCTAGCCAGTTGTACGCCGACAGACTGACTTCCGCAAACCCAGGACGACCAGGAGGGCAGCAAACAACACAAGCCGCAGCTAGTGCCCAAAAGGGAATGGTATCGGCAGTGTCCTTGGAGTGGGAAAATTTTCTGACACCCATGCAGCAGCACACAGAACAGCAAGCGTGCAGATCCACCTCCAACACCGATCGCCTGGAGAAGATGGTCAAGGACTACATGTCAGATGGCGTAGCTGTGTTGAACAATCCATCTGCACCCTTCAACTATTGGGTATCGAAGCTAGACACCTGGCACAAACTGGCAATGTACGCAATAGAGGTGCTGGCTTGCCCGGCAGCCAGCGTTATGTCGGAACGCTGTTTCAGTGCTGCCGGAGGCATCGTCACAGATCGGCGGCGTATCCGCCTCTCCACAGAAAATGCAGACCGTCTGACTCAAATTAAAATGAATCAATCCTGGATTGGAAACGACTACGCAACACTCCCGGACCCCAACCAAGTAGCATGAACAATGAACATCTGTGATGGGTTAGCGTTTCCGGTCCCTGTTTATTGAACCTCTCATCTGTATTACATTTATGACTGCATGGCGACAAAATGCAAATTGCTATCCGCACGCTTCTTGTCCTCATGCAAGGCCTGGGTTGTTGTGTCTCAAAGCGTGGCCTTCTCCTCCTGCGCCACCCTCCTCCTGTTCCATCACGTGTGCTGCTGCTGGGTTAGCGTTACCAGTCCCTTTTCCTGGAACCTCTTATATGTATTACATTTATGACTGCATGCCGACAAAAAGCATGTTACCTGTGCAAAGAAAACAGACATTTCCCGCATTTAAAAGACAGTTTTCCCTTTGAAACTTTAAAATCGATTTTCTCAAAAACTATAAGCTCTTTTTGCTAAATTTTTTTTTCCTCTTGTACCCACTCCCAAGGTGCACATACCCTGTAAATTTGGGGTATGTAGCATATAAGGAGGCTTTACAAAGCACGAAAGTTCGGGTCCCCATTGACTTCTATTATGTTCGGAGTTCGGCCATGTTCGGCCCGAACCCGAACATCTAGATGTTCGCCCAACACTACACGTGACCCGTTCGGCCAATCACAGCGCTAGCCGAACGTTCGGGTAACGTTCGGCCATGCGCTCTTAGTTCGGCCATATGGCCGAACAGTTTGGCCGAACACCATCAGGTGTTCGGCCGAACCCGAACATCACCCGAACAGGGTGATGTTCTGCAGAACCCGAACAGTGGCGAACACTGTTCGCCCAACACTAGTGCATACCTCCCACCCCTGTGTAATGCTGTATAATGTGTGTGCATACCCCCCACCCCTGTGTAATGCTGTATAATGTGTGTGTGTGCATACCTCCCACCCCTGTGTAATGCTGTATAATGTGTGTGCATACCCCCCACCCTTGCGTAGTGCTGTATAATGTGTGTGCATACCTCCCACCCCTGTGTAACACTGTATAATGTGTGTGCATACCTCCCACCCCTGTGTAACACTGTATAATGTGTGTGCATACCTCCCACGCTTGCGTAGTGCTGTATAATGTGTGTGCATACCTCCCACCCTTGCGTAGTGCTGTACAGGGCCGGGCCGAGGAATAGGCTGGAGAGGCTCCAGCCTCAGGGCGCAGTGTAGGAGGGGGTGCACAATTCATTCAGCTGTCATTCCTAATTGTGTATGAAGCAGAAAGAAATAAGAAAATGGGATACATAGCAGTGACTCCAAGCCAGATAACTAGAGATTAAGGTGTTGGGGAGGTTGTGGGCCCTGTGGCTTGCTTAGTCTAATAGCAATCAGTGTGTGACGGCTGGGGTGGGAGGGATGAAGGGGCGCACTTTGGTGTCTCAGCCTTGGGTGCTGGAGGACCTTGTCCCGGCTCTGGTGCTGTATAAGTGTGTGCATACCTCCCATCCCTGTGTAATGCTGTATAATGTGTGTACATACCTCCCACCCCTGTGTAATGCTGTATAATGTGTGTGCATACCTCCCACCCCTGTGTAACACTGTATAATGTGTGTGCATACCTCCCACCCCTGTGTAATGCTGTATAATGTGTGTACATACCTCCCACCCCTGTGTAATGCTGTATAATGTGTGTGCATACCTCCCACCCCTGTGTAACACTGTATAATGTGTGTGAATACCTCCCACCCCTGTGTAATGCTGTATAATGTGTGTGCATACCTCCCACCCCTGTGTAATGCTGTATAATGTGTGTGCATATCTCCCACCCCTGTGTAATGCTGTATAATGTGTGTGCATATCTCCCACCCCTGTATAATGCTGTATAATGTGTGTGCATACCTCCCACACCTGTGTAATGCTGTATAATGTGTGTGCATATCTCCCACCCCGTGTAATGCTGTATAATGTGTGTGCATACCTCCCACACCTGTGTAACACTGTATAATGTGTCTGCATACCTCCCACCCCTGTGTAACAATGTATAATGTGTGTGCATACCTCCCACCCCTGTGTAATGCTGTATAATGTGTGTGTGTGCATACCTCCCACCCCTGTGTAATGCTGTATAATGTGTGTGCATACCACCCACCCCTGTGTAACAATGTACAATGTGTTTGCATACCTCCCACCCCTGTGTAATGCTGTATAATGTGTGTGCATACCTCCCACCCCTGTGTAACACTGTATAATGTGTGTGCATACCTCCCACCCCTGTGTAATGCTGTATAATGTGTGTACATACCTCCCACCCCTGTGTAATGCTGTATAATGTGTGTGCATACCTCCCACCCCTGTGTAACACTGTATAATGTGTGTGAATACCTCCCACCCCTGTGTAATGCTGTATAATGTGTGTGCATACCTCCCACCCCTGTGTAATGCTGTATAATGTGTGTGCATATCTCCCACCCGTGTAATGCTGTATAATGTGTGTGCATATCTCCCACCCCTGTATAATGCTGTATAATGTGTGTGCATACCTCCCACACCTGTGTAATGCTGTATAATGTGTGTGCATATCTCCCACCCCGTGTAATGCTGTATAATGTGTGTGCATACCTCCCACACCTGTGTAACACTGTATAATGTGTCTGCATACCTCCCACCCCTGTGTAACAATGTATAATGTGTGTGCATACCTCCCACCCCTGTGTAATGCTGTATAATGTGTGTGTGTGCATACCTCCCACCCCTGTGTAATGCTGTATAATGTGTGTGCATACCACCCACCCCTGTGTAACAATGTACAATGTGTTTGCATACCTCCCACCCCTGTGTAATGCTGTATAATGTGTGTGCATACCTCCCACCCCTGTGTAACACTGTATAATGTGTGTGCATACCTCCCACCCCTGTGTAATGCTGTATAATGTGTGTACATACCTCCCACCCCTGTGTAATGCTTTATAATGTGTGTGCATACCTCCCACCCCTGTGTAACACTGTATAATGTGTCTGCATACCTCCCACCCCTGTGTAATGCTGTATAATATGTGTGCATACCTCCCACCCCTGTGTAAAAATCTATAGTTTATGTGTTCACTACATCATCAGTAATCCACCATTGTCTTGTATTAACTTTTGTATTGTTTATTTTTTATTGGTATACCCTATAATAATAATAATAATAATATTTTGGCATCTAACTTGAATTATACTAATTCATTGAATCATTGAAAAAAATATCCAGTAATCTTACACAGTATTAAATGACATCAGTACCTTACAAGAGAGAAGCATAATTTCTAAACAGGAAGAGTTCTGGTATGTGCCTACTCTATGTATTAAGCTATAGTCCATCTTGCCCTGCTGTTATACTCAAAGTATGATATGTTTGTGATCAATATGATTTAGTTAAAGAACACTGTGAAGATCAGGTAAAAATCAATTTCCTTGTTAGTCCTTTTTGCAGTGCATACTGCCTATAAAATTAATGTAAAGACCATTATGTAGGAAACTGCTGCCTGTTTAAGCTAAGCATATTAAAATACTGAAAATAAATGCTTGGCACGACGATTTCAGAGAGGCTTGTATTCATTAAGCCCTTCACAGAGGGAATTTCACATTCAAATTTATGATACTTGCTGTAATCCTACTGAAGCTGTAAATTACACGAAATGGTACTGTAGTGACCACAGGGAATCCCCAGCAAACTTCATCTTGTGATGGCTGGAAACTTGTGTACAGTAGGATTCTGCACTGCAGCAGGAAATGCTGCAGTGCAGATCCATTCTCCACAGGAGAACACCACCAGCTGAGGAAATAAAACTGGCCACTTTAACAGCTCCAAAAAGCACTCCAGCAGCCAGTGTCAGCTTAAGCAGGAATATAGATGGGGCTGACATATTATGGAGCACTTTACAGAGTACCATCTATATCCATATATACAGCATAAAGCAAATATAATAAGTATACACAAATGTGGGGGGTATGGTCATGCCAAGATAATTTTAATTGAAGTGTTTGTGTGTGTGTGTGTGTGTGTGTGTATAAATGTAAATGGGAATATTCTCCTTAAACTGTGTGTGTGTGTGTGTGTGTGCGCGTGCGTGTGTGTGTGTGTGTGTGTGTGCCAAGATAATTTTCATTGAAGTGTGCGTGTGTGTGTGTATAAATGTAAATGGGAATATTTTCCTTAAACTGTGTGTGTGTGTGTGTGTGTGTGTGTGTAAATGGGAATGTCATCCTAAGTGTGTGTGTGTGTGTGTGCGTGTGTGTGTGTGTGTGTGTGTGTGTGTGTGTGTGTGTGTGTGTGTAAATGGGAATGTTATCCTAAGTGTGTGTGTGTGAGTGTGTGTGTGTGTGTGTGTGTGTGTGTGTAAATGGGAATGTTCTACTAAGTGTGTGTGTGTGTGTGTGTGTGTGTGTGTGTGTGTGTGTTTGTGTGTAAATGGGAATGTCATCCCAAGTGTGTGTGTGTGTGTGTGTGTGTGTGTGTGTGTGTGTGTGTGTGTGTGTGTGTGTGTGTAAATGGGAATGTTATCCTAAGTGTGTGTGTGTGAGTGTGTGTGTGTGTGTGTGTGTGTGTGTGTGTGTGTGTGTGTGTGTGTGTGTGTGTGTGTGTGTGTGTGTGTGTGTGTGTGTGTGTGTGTGTAAATGAGAATATTCACCTAAGTGAGTGTGGTGTGTGTGTGTGTGTGTGTGTGTGTGTGTACACAGGAATATTCTCCTAAGTGTGTGTGAATATTCTCCTAAAATTATTAGAGATATTCATCTTTTTTTTTTTTTCAAGTCCGTGTAGCAGAGGAAAAGAGATTAATTTGCAATACTTCATGTGATTAGACTGAATTGTGAAACTGACTGAATGATGGCGGTCAGTAGCCCGACTGAAAATGTCATTATTGCCAGTGTGATACAAATATAGTGTAATTATTGCAAAGATTGGAACCACAATAATAATTTTAACTCTGAGCAGCTTGGCCAAGGGGTGAATACCAACAAACAGCGGCCTGTTGCTGCAGAATTGTCCGAATGTGCATAATATCCGAGCTGGGGGTAAATTAGATTCCCTTACCTGGGGCTTCTTCTGGCCTCTAGCAGTCTATCAGGAAGCAGGAGATTTGGGCGCATGAGACAAGTGGACAAAAAGGGCGCCCCACTCACTCCCATTATAAATATCGTTTAATGGGTGCCGAACAGGGAAAAAAAGGCGCCGGAGATTATTAACGTTTTACAAACGGCGCCCGGAGATTTTTAAGGTTTTATAACTGTGCTTGTGATGATTTAACTTTACAAAATGAGCCCGTGACGAATAACGTTTATAAAGATACTAAATCACTATTTCTAAAACATTTCTAAAACATTATTATCCACTCAAAAAAATTATTTACATTTTTTTATTTACATTTTTTATTTATTAATGTTTGTAAAACATTATTATCCATAGGGGGTCTTAGGTTTAGGCACCACCAGGGGGGTCTTAGGTTTAGGCACCACCAGGGGGGTCTTAGGTTTAGGCACCACCAGGGGGGTCTTAGGTTTAGGCACCACCAGGGGGGTCTTAGGTTTAGGCACCACCAGTGGGGTCTTAGGTTTAGGCACCACCAGGGGGGTCTTAGGTTTAGGCACCAACAGGGGGGTCTTAGGTTTAGGCACCAAAAGGGGGGTCTTAGGTTTAGGCACCACCAGGGGGTCTGAGGGTTAGGGATAGGTACAGGGAGGGTTTTTAATAAACGTAAATATAAGTTTCAGTTTAGAAACAGGGAAGATTAACGTTTTAAGAATTGCCGATCTCATACACATTATTTAATGACTTATAAATTCTTAAAACACTATTTGTAAACGAAATTCTACACAATATTTCTATAAACGATAATACTGCTTATCGTTTACACCACGCGCCCTTTTTTCCCGACGCCCTTTTTTGATGTCAGGTCCTTTGCTGTAGTACCGATGCCCTCCTGGGTGCTGCTGTCTGCTCTGATATATACCAGACTACAGTTGTGATCACGGGCTACTGCACATACACGACATGTCCACATGCCTCTTGATCACGCTCCTAGGGCTGTGAGCTTTCTAGGCTTACATATTTTGGGCTTGATTCACAAAAGAGTGCTGACTGTTAACACGGCCGTTTTCACGCAAATTTTCGCGTTTGAGCACAATCGCGAATTTTTGGGCGGAATTAAACGTTTTCGCGTGTAAACGTGAATTTTCTCGCAAAATCGTTATCGTTTCTGCGCAAAAAATCGCGTTTGCACGCAAAAACGATAACGATTTTGCACAAAAAATTCACATTTACGTGCAAAAAGATTTAATTGCACTTGATAATTTGCAATCGCGCGCAAACGCGAAAACGGCTGTGATAACAGCTAGCACTCTTTTGTGAATCAAGCCCCTTAAGTCTTTGATTATGTCTTTGATTATGATCATGAGAGGGACATGGACATACCTAATGCATACACTGAATCTTGGAGTATAACCTTAGCTGCGGTTGCTACCGGTTACTCCTTCAGTCTGTCTTGTCTGGAACGAACGCTTGCTGTTGTCTGGTGTGAGGCAACCGATTAGCAAGCGTTCCCCTCTTGTCTGTATCTTGGAGTATAACCTTAGCTGTGGTTGCTACTGGTTACTCCTTCTGTCTGTTTTGTCTGGAACGCTTGCTGTCTGGTGTGAGTCAACCGATTAGCAAGCGTTCCCGCTATCTGTTTGTCTGTGTTCTCCGTCCCCGTTGCGCATAATGTGCGTTGACCGCGTTTAGCTACTTCACTTGTTATTTTCCTTGGCGTTCATATTGTACTTATTTGCTGTGTCTTCCTTACTATTCATGCTCTGTCTTTGCTCAGTCTTGTGTTTCTGATAGCAATCGCCTCTCTTGCGATTAGCTTTCTCATTCTGGTCTGTTCTGATGTGATATGTCTACCGTCGCTGGGTGGTGACTAGATTGGTAGACATTCATATAGTCGGTCTCTGTTCTTGCTTTCTTCTGTGTTGTTACTTTGTTGCCCAGTCTTGCTTAATCGTACAATTTCAATCTAGCATCTGTGGCTGTACAGAGGACTTATTCCTCTGTACTCCACAGCTCCATGTGCTGGTTGGAATTCTCCTCTAAAAATCTATACTGGGTGCTTTGCTTCTTTGATTGTGGCGATTTCCTTCTGCTTCAGCGCACGTGGTGTGCGTTGACTGGAAATCGCCCGCAGATCATTACAGTATTTATCTACTTATATATGTGTTTTTTTTCTGAGATAGTGTGGCTGACAGCTCTTCTTTAAAGAGAATCTGTACTCTAAAATTCTTACAATAAAAAGCATACCATTCTATTCATTATGTTCTCCTGGGCCCCTCTTTGCAGTTTCTGCCACTCCCTGCTGCAATCCTGGTGTAACGATTGGTGTCAGCACGCAGAGAGAATCTGATTATTGGTGATCTGCAGTATCACCAAGAATACAGATATATACCTGATTATTGATGATCTGCAGAATCACCGATAATACAGATATATTGCTAACCTCTGGATACCTGAAGCGTGTAAGTGTTTGGTGTAACAGTAGAAATTGGACCACTGGGGTAGCAGGTGGTCCAATAAGTAGAGACAGACTCTACTGCAGTCAAGGACTCCAGGAGAAGGAGACCCTGACTGGTATTGCAGCAGTGTCCCCTCTGAGGAGCAGGGGGCACCTGCAGGAGGGTTGAGCACCCAAGGGGTGGGTGACAACCAGAAAGGTCGGGTTTCTGAGAAAGCCACTCCCATCTGCATGATGTATCAGGAGGGGAGGGGGCGGGAAGCGCCCACTGATAGGCACGCCCCGATGGCAGGGGGGAGGATGTGCTGGGGGGATCCCACGTCCCACGTCACAGCTGTGCACAAGGCGCCGTGCACGGAAGCAGCTGGTGGGAGGGAGGGGGGGTCCAGAGTGGGGACAGAAGAGAGATTCTACTGAGTTTCTCGGCTTCCAGGTGATTTCCTCAGAAGAAGTCTGGGCACAGGGAGTGTCCGCATACGTGAGCCAAGCAAGTTGCAGGGTCACGGATAGGAAGTGTTTCCCAGCTAGGTGCAGGGAGACACGGCGCAGCGCAGATCAGGAAAGTGTCTGTACTGTGTTGCTTATGGGATTATTCCTTTACGCGAGGCACCTTAAAGTGCGGTGCGGCATGTGTTCCCAATAGAGAAAGAGGGGACAGTGCAGAGTTGGAGAGGCGGAAGGGAAAAGAGTGAAAGATAGGAGTTGACCAATCCAGGTGTACTCGCTGCGACTGCAGAGTGTTTTTTTCGGGGTTTTTTGTGTCAGGGACAGGATCAGAGATTGACAAAGAAGTCATTGCTGGGCTGTTAGCGTGTTTTTCCTCGCCCACCGATTGGTCAAAAATATATAGATTTTTTTTCTTTCTCTTCTTTTCTCCAGCTCTGATTCAGTTTAGCACAGAACAGAACTGGTAGCAGTTCATGGGGCAATTATACAGATGATAGAATTGCCATTTACAGAGTGACAGTGTATCAGTACGGTGTCTGCCATGCGACTACCTACCAAGTGGGCATTCAGGGATCTGCATACAGGCATTTGACACTGGAATGCTTAGCCCTGCACCCTGTGTAGTTTAAGTGCAGAGTGCTCCTTCCTACAGGGAGGCGGCTGTTTTTTTTTTGGTAGTATGAGGGTAGTGGCGCGGCAAACATTGGTCAGAGGGTACAACACACAGAACTTCTAGCAGAGCTGGTATCGCAATGAAGTTCTAGGTAAGTAAATGCGAAAATGAGTAAGAGCATTGCAGGCTCACCTGCAAAGCAGCAACAGGTGTGTGGCATCCATACTCTGTGCATACGACGGCCGTGTATGTACAGAAGGGGGGGTGTGGTGAGAGCTTGCAATGAGGTGAGAGCTTCCAAAGGTGAAGACCGCGGGAGCATATTTTAAACAGGTAAGTACTGAGGATAGTACTTAGGTAGGGGAGAGAGGTTGTAACTCCAATCTACCAATAAGAGTAAACAGAGTTCATGAGAACCATAAAGCAACGAGATCAATTACGGCATATATTGATCAGGTTAAAGTGTACAGAGTACAAGTCGCAGGGCGAATCCCAAATCATTAATAAGAATTGATTTGTTTGTATTTCGATTTCAGGAGTTTGGCAATATGGACTCGAGACAGCTGCAGTGCTGGCAGCAAAGATGGAGATGTCAGTTGGATAAGCGAAAGGTTCCAGATGCCAATCTGAGGTTGGAGAACAACGAGATTCCTGAAATTGGAAAGAGACTAAAACACGAGATTCCTGAAATGGGAAAGAGACTAAAACACGAGATTCCTGAGATCGGAAAACGTCTAAAAAAACTGACTGAACAAAGCATAGTGCAAATTGCTAATGTTTTTCAATCTTTCCCAAGGTGGTGCTTTTATAATGAAGAGTACCGTGCTGATGGTGATCCTAGGTTGCCATTTCGTCCTAGGAGAACGAAGAGAGGACATTCTCATGTATAATAAGGGGTTAATGAGAATGCAAGGCCCAAGCATGTTAATGTTTGGTGACCAAGGTACTAATCCTTTCACACCTCCCTCCGCTTGGCACAGATGGACCAAGCAGGGATGGAGGAAAAGAGCCCTTGTGCCAGGAGAAAACAAATTTCATGGCACAATGAGGGTGAAAGGTCTGAAGGGTCAGGTGTGCGGGCAGTGGGAATTGAATGGCAGTGTAAATCTGCTATTGAATGCCACACTCTCAGAATCGATGCACCGATCCAAAGTTTGGTTAAAAGGTACATTGCAGTACAATGGGTACATGCAAAAGGTGGAGTGTGTGATTCAGGGGTACCTTGTCTTGGTTATGCAGAGTGAGATGGTTCCAGATTGGAGAGGAACGAGCAGGAGGCGCCAATTCTCCTACCAGAGAGACGCAGGGGACAACATCACACTCTAGAACTACCAACAGAGAGTGCCTCTGAAACAACTATACACACGTAAAGGCTGGAAAGCCGAGGGTTGGTGGTTCTCGAAACAAGAAGTAAAAATCGAGATCAAGCCACATTTCCAGGTGACAAAGAGGGTGGGGAGAGTGGTCCCGGGGGAGGGAAAGCCAACACAGGGAACCCCATTCACACTACACGGGTCACCACAGGGGACTATAGTACACAGTCCATATGCAGCCGCTTATCCTCAGGCTAGTTGGGTAAGTGAAGAGGTACTCTTAATTGAAAGATTGCAGAGAGTACAGTCTTCCCAACCTCTGGTACATAGTGTGCCTCAGGACATAAGGGGGGAAGAGGTCCAATCAGGACAGTTGGGGACATATTTTGTCAGGGAGATGCTTAAAGGGGAACTGAAGAGAGAGGTATATGGAGGCTGTCCTGTTTATTTCCTTTTAGACAATACCAGTTGCCTGGCAGCCCTGCTGATCCTCTGCCTCTAATACTATTAGCTATAGCCCCTGAACAAGCATGCAGCAGATCAGGTGTTTCAGTGGTTCAGACTTATAAGTCTGATCTGACAATACTAGCTGCATGCTTGTTTCTGGTTTTAATCAGATACTAGTGCAGAGAAATAGACCAGCAGGGCCGCCAGGTAACTGGTATTGATTAAAAGGAAATAAACATGACAGCCTCCATATACCTCTCTCTTCAGTTCCCCTTTAAAGATCCTGTCCAACTGAGATTGGACAAGGGGAGGTATATCGATTTTTCTGGAGAAGGATCTTTTGCATGAAAGCTTCAAGAACACAAAAATAAGCAGGTGAGTTCCAGTCTGACCTGGTGGAAAAGGCTTCCGGCGATGTTCCAGGGACCCTCGGACTGGGCCTCTGCAGTTCCAAAGTTCTTTCTACACCCACTGGTCGTCTGGATGGGGATGACAACCTTAGGCATCATTATCCAGGTGAGGTTGCGTGTTAAAATTATGTAAAACAAATTAACCTGGTCCAGAGATTGGTGCCTCATAAACAATCTCATGAACCAATATTTTTAAATTAAGGGATATACAGGGTTACGGGTATAGGTTTAGTAGTACCGGTGATGGAGTTGATTGTATAAAGGCGCTCTTTTAGAAGGCACCTGGCACTGCTCCATTGAGTAACAAACAAACGAGTTTCACTTTTCTGTGGTCATGCAAGTTTGTGAGTGATATGCAAGTGACGCAAATGCTGAGCATGTGGTATAGAGGGACTTAGAAGTAGGGCTTTCCCAGAGAGCCTGGTTACAGGAAGACCAAGAGGTCTTGCTCTCTCTCTTCCAGGGATAACCGCCTAGAGCAGAGAAGTTGTGTGAGCACGAACATCGAAAAGTGAAACATAAAGAAAGAAACCAGGTACTGGTAGGTTCAGCTGCGGGTCAAGCCTTTTTAGGGGGGATTGTTATAATTTAAGTAGGCCTCAGTTATTTGGACTGAGTTAGTCAAAAAGGCTTGAGGAGCAGACCTGCCCTTTAAGGGATTTTCTCTTAGAGAGAAAATCTGCAGTTCTGTCAGCAGAACTAGAACATACCAAGAAGCTGTTCTGTGGACAAGGCCACAGGTCTCCCTGACCTGGGCATGTACCGCCACTAGAACAATAAACATCAGCCATGTTTTGTAAATATCCACATTCCTGCACATAGGTCAAATGCCTCATTGAATATTAATCGAGTAGGTGGGTATGATGACACCACGAGTGGGTCCACCAATAGTCTGATCTAGGGGATGGCGAAGATGATGTCATATTTAACTCTTTCCTAGTCGGTATTAAAGGCTGCGTGAGCTATGGGAGCTCACTCTGCTTCTGACTTTCCCACTAGATCTAAAGGCTGACTGGAACCTCTATTTTTCATTCTATATATAATCTGATATAATGTATGCTGTACATACTGTAGGTAGTCTAGTGTAACGTAGTTAGGAAGAAGGTACCTGATTGACTTCAGAAAGGAAGTCTAATCAAGAAGCTTGTAACGCAACATGGAAATCTGCTTTGCCAGGATATGATGAACTATATCTGTATATATGTCTTCTGAATAAACTTCGTGAATATTGAAGAAGCCTGAGAAAAGTCTATCTCCAGCTTGCTGTGTGATCGTGTTTGCAAACTCTTGAGGAGGAGTTTGCTGGTGCCGGAGCAAAAGGTGGTTTATTACAGCTATATTCTAGTGTAGTTAATTCTTGGGGAGTGCTCCTTGCACTCCTATTAGTGCAGTCAGGTTTGTGTATATTTGTACTGCCTATTCTGTCTCGTCTTGTCCGTGCGATTGTACTGTCGCCAGCAGTGGCTGACAGTGAATCGTTCTGTCCTGTTCTTAGATCGCATTCGCGATCAGAGAGGCGGTGGATCTCCCTTGTCTGAATCTTGGAGTATAACCTTAGCTGCGGTTGCTACAGGTTACTCCTTCAGTCTGTCTTGTCTGGAACAAACGCTTGCTGTTGTCTGGTGTGAGGCAACCGATTAGCAAGCATTCCCCTCTTGTCTGTATCTTGGAGTATAACCTTAGCTTTGGTTGCTACTGGTTACTCCTGTCTGTTTTGTCTGGAACGCTTGCTGTCTGGTGTGAGTCAACCGATTAGCAAGCGTTTCCGCTATCTGTTTGTCTGTGTTCTCCGTCACTGTTGCGCATAACATGCGGTGACTGCGTTTAGCTACTTCATTTGTTATTTTCCTTGGCGTTCATATTGTACTTATTTGCTGTGTCTTCCTTACTATTCATGCTCTGTCTTTGCTCAGTCTTGTGTTTCTGATAGCAATCGCCTCTCTTGCGATTAGCTTTCTCATTCTGGTCTGTTCTGATGTGATATGTCTACCGTCGCTGGGTGGTGACTAGATTGGTAGACATTCATATAGTCGGTCTCTGTTCTTGCTTTCTTCTGTGTTGTTACTTTGTTGCCCAGTCTTGCTTAATCGTACAATTTCAATCTAGCATCTGTGGCTGTACAGAGGACTTATTCCTCTGTACTCCACAGCTCCATGTACTGGTTGGAATTCTCCTCTAAAAATCTATACTGGGTACTTTGCTTCTTTGATTGTGGCGATTTCCTTCTGCTTCAGCGCACATGGTGTGCGTTGACTGGAAATCGCCTGCAGATCATTACAGTATTTATCTACTTATGTATGTGTTTTTTTTCTGAGATAGTGTGGCTGACAGCTCTTCTTTAAAGAGAATCTGTACTCTAAAATTCTTACAATAAAAAGCATACCATTCTATTCATTATGTTCTCCTGGGCCCCTCTTTGCAGTTTCTGCCACTCCCTGCTGCAATCCTGGTGTAACGATTGGTGTCAGCACGCAGAGAGAATCTGATTATTGGTGATCTGCAGTATCACCAAGAATACAGATATATACCTGATTATTGATGATCTGCAGAATCACAGATAATACAGATATATTGCTAACCTCTGGATACCTGAAGCGTGTAAGTGTTTGGTGTAACAGTAGAAATTGGACCACTGGGGTAGCAGGTGGTCCAATAAGTAGAGACTGACTCTACTGCAGTCAAGGACTCCAGGAGAAGGAGACCCTGACTGGTATTGCAGCAGTGTCCCCTCTGAGGAGCAGGGGGCACCTGCAGGAGGGTTGAGCACCCAAGGGGTGGGTGACAACCAGAAAGGTCAGGTTTCTGAGAAAGCCACTCCCATCTGCATGATGTATCAGGAGGGGAGGGGGCGGGAAGCGCCCACTGATAGGCACGCCCCGATGGCAGGGGGGAGGATGTGCTGGTGGGGTCCCACGTCACAGCTGTGCACAAGGCGCCGTGCACGGAAGCAGCTGGTGGGAGGGGGAGGGGGGGGTCCAGAGTGGGGACAGAAGAGAGATTCTACTGAGTTTCTCGGCTTCCAGGTGATTTCCTCAGAAGAAGTCTGGGCACAGGCAGTGTCCGCATACGTGAGCCAAGCAAGTTGCAGGGTCACGGATAGGAAGTGTTTCCCAGCTAGGTGCAGGGAGACACGGCGCAGCGCAGATCAGGAAAGTGTCTGTACTGTGTTGCTTATGGGATTATTCCTTTAAGTGAGGCACCTTAAAGTGCGGTGCGGCATGTGTTCCCAATAGAGAAAGGGGAGACAGTGCAGAGTTGGAGAGGGGGAAGGGAAAAGAGGGAAAGATAGGAGTTGACCAATCCAGGTGTACTCGCTGCGACTGCAGAGTGTTTTTTTCGGGTTTATTTGTGTCAGGGACAGGACCAGAGATTGACAAAGAAGTCATTGCTGGGCTGTTAGCGTGTTTTTCCTCGCCCACCGATTGGTCAAAAATATATATATTTTTTTTCTTTCTCTTCTTTTCTCCAGCTCTGATTCAGTTTAGCACAGAACAGAACTGGTAGCAGTTCATGGGGCAATTATACAGATGATAGAATTTCCATTTACAGAGTGACAGTGTATCAGTACGGTGTCTGCCATGCGACTACCTACCAAGTGGGAATTCAGGGATCTGCATACAGGCATTTGACGCTGGAATGCTTAGCCCTGCACCCTGTGTAGTTTAAGTGCAGAGTGCTCCTTCCTACAGGGAGGCGGTCGTTTTTTTTTGTTAGTATGAGGGTAGTGGCGCGGCAAACATTGGTCAGAGGGTACAACACACAGAACTTCTAGCAGAGCTGGTATCGCAATGAAGTTCTAGGTAAGTAAATGCGAAAATGAGTAAGAGCATTGCAGGCTCACCTGCAAAGCAGCAACAGGTGTGTGGCATCCATACTCTGTGCATACGACGGCCGCGTATGTACAGAAGGGGGGGGGGGGGTGTGGTGAGAGCTTGCAATGAGGTGAGAGCTTCCAAAGGTGAAGTCCGCGGGAGCATATTTTAAACAGGTAAGTACTGAGGATAGTACTTAGGTAGGGGAGAGAGGTTGTAACTCCAATCTACCAATAAGAGTAAACAGAGTTCATGAGAACCATAAAGCAACGAGATCAATTACGGCATATATTGATCAGGTTAAAGTGTACAGAGTACAAGCCGCAGGGCGAATCCCAAATCATTAATAAGAATTGATTTGTTTGTATTTCGATTTCAGGAGTTTGGCAATATGGACTCGAGACAGCTGCAGTGCTGGCAGCAAAGATGGAGATGTCAGTCGGATAAGCGAAAGGTTCCAGATGCCAATCTGAGGTTGGAGAACAACGAGATTCCTGAAATTGGAAAGAGACTAAAACACGAGATTCCTGAAATGGGAAAGAGACTAAAACACGAGATTCCTGAGATCGGAAAACGTCTAAAAAAACTGACTGAGCAAAGCATAGTGCAAATTGCTAATGTTTTTCAATCTTTCCCAAGGTGGTGCTTTTATAATGAAGAGTACCGTGCTGATGGTGATCCTAGGTTGCCATTTCGTCCTAGGAGAACGAAGAGAGGACATTCTCATGTATAATAAGGGGTTAATGAGTAGAGATGTCGCGAACCTCCGATTTTCGGTTCGCGAACCGGGTTCGCGAACTTCCGCAGAAGGTTCGGTTCGCGAAAAAATTCGCGAACCGCAATAGACTTCAATGGGGAGGCGAACTTTGAAAAATAGAAAAAATTATGCTGGCCACAAAAGTGATGGAAAAGATGTTTCAAGGGGTCTAACACCTGGAGGGGGGCATGGCGGAGTGGGATACATGCCAAAAGTCCCGGTGAAAAATCTGGATGTGACGCAAAGCAGCGTTTTAAGGGCAGAAATCACATTGAATGCTAAATTGCAGGCCTAACGTGCTTTCAAACATCTTGCATGTGTATACATCAAACAGGGAGTGTAATTAGAGTACTGCTTCACACTGACACACCAAACTCACCGTGTAACGCACCGCAAACAGCTGTTTGTGTAGTGACGGCCATGCTGGACTACTGCGCAACATGGCGTGATTGCTCTTCCTCACTCAGTGATGTCAGGTAATGTGTGACTTCCTTCTCAACTTTCCATGGCATTGTTAAAAAGCTTACGTTTTGTTTTTAATTTACATTTTCTACTTGCTGTGTACTTGTTCAGTACCGCTACAATGAGAATCCTGTGGAGGCGGGCAAGTCTGCCATTGTGACCCTGGGTAATGGCCGGGGAATGAGAGGTTTGAATCCGGTGTGGAGCCTGAGCAACGGCTACCACTACACATCCAAGGAGGGCAGCGGGCAGGCATGCACGCCCGCCCGCCCCGAGGTAGTGACCAAAAATAACAATACAGGAGGCGGACTTTCGAGGCCCTGCTGTGTATTTGAAATGAATGTACTTTAAATCCTTTAACGAGAACCAGTTATGGCGGGCAAAGATGACACCACATTCCTTTCACGAGAATCATATGGAGGCGGGCAAGTCTGTCATTTGTGACCCCGGGTAATGGCCAGGGAATGAGGGATGGAATCCGGTGTGGAGCCTGAGAAACGGCTACCACTACACATCCAAGGAGGGCAGCAGGTAGGCATGCACGCCCGCCCCGAGGTAGTGACCAAAAATAACAATACAAGAGGCGGACTTTCGAGGCCCTGCTGTGTATTTGAAATGAATGTACTTTAAATCCTTTAACGAGAACCAGTTATGGCGGGCAAAGATGACACCACATTCCTTTCACGAGAATCATATGGAGGCGGGCAAGTCTGTCATTTGTGACCCCGGGTAATGGCCTGGGAATGAGGGATGGAATCCGGTGTGGAGCCTGAGAAACGGCTACCACTACACATCCAAGGAGGGCAGCAGGTAGGCATGCACGCCCGCCCCGAGGTAGTGACCAAAAATAACAATACAGGAGGCGGACTTTCGAGGCCCTGCTGTGTATTTGAAATGAATTAACTTTAAATCCTTTAACGGGAATCCGTTATGGAGGGCAAGTCTGCCATTGTCACCGCGGGGAATGAAGGTTGGATTGCGGCCCGAAGTGGGAGCCTGCTGAGACCCATGCTGTAGCTGCCCTGACCGTGCTTTGCAGACCAGGCATCTGTGGTCAGATGGACCCTTGAGCCAGCGGAAGACAAACCAAGTCGAAAGCATTTGCCAAGAATGTTTTACGGAGGGCAAGTTTTTTTGCCCTTTTTTAAATTTTTTGAAAATGATAGATGGTTGTATTTTTAAATAGTTTGAAAGTTTAGATGGTTGTATTTTTAAATTGTTTGAAAGTTTAGATGGTTGTATTTTTAAATTGTTTGAAAGTTTAGATGGTTGTATTTTTAAATTGTTTAAAAGTGTATCCATTCTTCCTCCCCCCAGCCACGAACAATACCATGGGAACGTGGAGCAGCAGAAGCCCCCTGTGACGGCTCCCATGGTTGTTCTCCGCTGCTTGTCTTTTGAGGGGTGCTTCTTTTCCTCAGGTGTTCTTGCCATAGCTGTCTGTGCCTTCTCTCCAGGTGCCTTCGTAAAGCACTTGTCCCTACGTGACAGTTGGCCTTTCCACGGCTCAATTTTTGCTGGCAGAGACAACAGATGGCTTTGCTCCGATCTGAGACACACACGTGAAAAAATTCCAAACCGCTGAGCCCCCCTGGGGTGATGGCGCTACGGTGGCATCAGCAGCTGACGTTGAAGGGCATGTTGGCTGTCTGGCCATAGCTGGCGATACATGGCACCGGACACTGCCCCCAGCTGATTCTGAGGACGAGCTCCCTCTTGTATTGCGTTCCGGAGTTGGAGCCTGATCAACGTCTACCACCACACATCCAGGCAAGGAGGGAAGCAGGCAGGCATGCACTCCCGCCCCGAGGTAGTGACCAAAAATAACAATACAGGACTCAGGAGGACCTTTTGCGGCCCTAATTGAAATGAACTAACTTTAAATCCTTTAACGGGAATTCGTTATGGAGGGCAAGTCTGCCATTGTCACCGCGGGGAATGAAGGTTGGATTCCGGCCCGAAGTGGGAGCCTGCTGAGACCCATGCTGTAGCTGCCCTGACCGTGCTTTGCCGACCAGGCATCTGTGGTCAGATGGACCCTTGAGCCAGCGGAAGACAAACCAAGTCGAAAGCATTTGCCAAGAATGTTTTACAGAGGGCAAGTTTTTTTGCCCTTTTTTTTAAATTTTTTGAAAATGATAGATGGTTGTATTTTTAAATTGTTTGAAAGTTTAGATGATTGTATTTTTAAATTGTTTGAAAGTTTAGATGGTTGTATTTTTAAATTGTTTGAAAGTGTATCCATTCAAGTGCAAGTTATGCACTGACTGCCAGGTATAATGTGCAATCACAGATGCAGTGAAAGGTATGCAGTGACTGCAAACAGCCGTTTGTGTAGTGACGGCCGTGCTGGACTGGTGCGCACCGTGACGAGAGTGCAGGTGATGGTGGCTTTTCAGCCCATATGCTTGCCTGGCTGATGTAGCTGAATGACAGAACAGTGACTTTCCAGCTGATCAAATTTGGTCTGACCACAATGAAGCAACGACCTTAATATCTTTTGTGTGCCACCCCCACCCGAGACACTCAAATAGCCGGCGGTCATTGCTTCATTGTGATGCGCAAGCCCCTTCACCGCGGCAAGGTAATGATCACGAAGGGGGATGGGCACATGTACACGCACCAGAAAAATTAGTGTAGCGGCCGCTGCTAGCAGCGGCCTTAAAAATTCAGGAATCCGCCTAGAGTCCTGGACCCTGTTGGTAGTGGCGGAGAAGGCAGTCAAGCGGCCTGCAGGCAGAGATGCTGTGTGTGGGGAGTGGACTGACTTAGTCTTCGGTCGTGCAGTAGCCCTCCGTGATCCATTCCTCATTCATTTTGATAAAGGTCAGGTACTGAACACTGTCGTGACTTAGGCGACTTCTCTTCTCAGTAACTATGCCTCCAGCTGCACTGAAGGTCCTTTCTGACAGGACGCTTGCGGCAGGGCAAGAGAGAAGTTGTATGGCAAATTGGGACAGCTCTGGCCACAGGTCAAGCCTGCGCAACCAGTAGTCCAAGGGTTCATCGTCGCTTTTCGCAGAGTCTACATCCACACTCAAGGCCAGGTAGTCGGCTACCTGCCGGTCCAGGCGTTGGTGGAGGGTGGATCCGGAAGGACTATGGCGAGGAGTTGGACTAAAGAACGTCCGCATGTCCGACATCACCCTGAGATCGCTGGAGCGTCCTGTTCTTGCCTGCGTGGACTTGGGAGGAGGAGGGTTACTGCCAGTGGTACCTTGATCGCGTTGTGCAGCCACATCACCCTTAAACGCATTGTAAAGCATCATCAACAGCTTGTTCTGCAAGTGCTGCATCCTTTCCGCCTTTTGTTGAGTTGGTAAGAGGTCCGCCACTTTGTGCCTGTACCGAGGGTCTAGTAGCGTGGCCACCCAGTACAGGTCATTCGTCTTGAGTTTTTTGATACGGGGGTCCCTCAACAGGCTGGACAACATGAAAGAGGACATCTGCACAAAGCTGGATGCAGAGGTACTCTCCATCTCCTCTTGCTCTTCCTCAGTGACGGGACGCAACTCCTCTTCCTCCCCCCAGCCACGAACAATACCACAAGAACGTGGAGCAGCAGAAGCCCCCTGTGATGGCTGCCGCGGTTGTTCTCCTTCCGCCGCCTCTTTCTCCTCCACAGAAACACCTTCCTCATCATCACCATCATCAGAGTCTGACTCCTCTCCTTCCCCACACGACTCCTCTCCTTCTCCTCCTACCCCTTTGTGCTGCCGCCGGTGTTGTGGAAACATCGGGTTCGTGTGTAAATGGCTCCAATGAATCCTGCTGCCCTAACTCTTCTTGTTCACGCTCCTCCACAGCTGTATCCACCACTCTACGCACGGCACGCTCCAGGAAGTAGGCGTAGGGGATCAAGTCGCTGATGGTTCCCTCATCGCGACTCACCAGTTTGGTCACCTCCTCAAAGGGCTCCATGACCCTGCATGCATTTCGCATCAGTGTCCAGTTGTCGGGCCACAACATCCCCATCCTCCCAGATTGTGTCCTTGTACTGTAATGATACAGGTAGTGGGTGACGGCTTTCTCCTGGTCTAGCAGGCGAGAGAACATCAGCAGGGTGGAATT
This sequence comes from Hyperolius riggenbachi, assembly GCF_040937935.1. NCBI lineage: Eukaryota > Metazoa > Chordata > Amphibia > Anura > Hyperoliidae > Hyperolius > Hyperolius riggenbachi. The sequence goes on along the minus strand of NC_090652.1, from coordinate 130,125,628 downwards.
CCAGCGAGTCGGGCTATCGCAAATCAGGCGTCTCACCGGCAAGTTGTTTCTACGCTGAATCTCTGCAAAGCGTGCCATGGCCTTGTAAGAGCGCCTGAAATGCCCACACAACTTCCTGGCCTGCTTCAGGACGTCCTCTAAGCCTGGGTACTTGGACACAAATCTTTGCACGACCAGATTAAGCACATGTGCCATGCAGGGTATGTGTGTCAGCTTTCCCAAATTCAACGCAGCAATGAGATTGCTGCCGTTGTCACACACCACGTTGCCGATCTCAAGCTTGTGCGGGGTCAGCCATTGCTCCACCTGTTTGTTAAGAGCAGCCAGGAGAGCTGCTCCAGTGTGACTCTCCGCTTTCAGGCAAGACATGTCTAACACTGCATGACACCGTCGCACCTGGCATGCAGCATAGGCCCTGGGGTGCTGGGGCTGTGTAGCTGGGGAGGAGATGGCGGCACCAGCCAAGGAGGAGGAGGAGGAGGATGACGACAGCGAAGCGGTGATAGCAGGTGGAGAGGAGGTGGCTGGAGGCCTGCCTGCAAGCCGTGGAGGTGTGACAAGTCGGTCCTCTGCGCAGCCACGTACTCCCTGCTTGCTGCCTCCGGTCACCAGGTTGACCCAATGGGCTGTGTATGTAATGTAGTGGCCCTGCCCGTGCTTGGCAGACCAGGCATCCGTGGTCAGGTGGACCCTTGACCCAACGCTGTGTGCCAGAGATGACACCACTTGCCTCTCAACTGCACGGTACAGTTTGGGTATGGCCTTTTGAGAAAAATAATTGCGGCCTGGTATCTTCCACTGCGGTGTACCAATAGCCACAAACTTACGGAAAGCCTCCGACTCCACCAGCTTGTATGGTAATAGCTGGCGAGCTAATAGTTCCGCCACGCCAGCTGTCAGACGCCGGGCAAGAGGGTGACTGGCAGACATTTGCTTCTTCCGCTCAAATACTTCCTTCACGGACAGCTGGGTACTGCTGTGGGCAGAGGAGAAGGAACCGCTCAAGGGAAGAGGTGGTGTGGAGGAGGGTGGCTGTGAAGGTGCAAGGGAGAAAGTGGATGAAGACGATGCACCTGAAGGAGGAAGAGGAGAAGGAGTTTGGCTTGTCTTTTGAGGAGTGCTGCTTTTACTCAGGTGTTCTTGCCATAGCTGTTTGTGCCTTCTCTCCAGGTGCCTTCGTAAGGCACTTGTCCCTACGTGAGAGTTGGCCTTTCCACGGCTCAATTTTTGCTGGCAGAGACAACAGATGGCTTTGCTCCGATCTGAGACACACACGTGAAAAAATTTCCAAACCGCTGAGCCCCCCTGGGGTGATGGCGCTACGGTGGCATCAGCAGCAGCTGACGTTGAAGGGCATGTGTGCTCCCTGGCCATAGCTGGCGATACATGGCACCGGACACTGCCCCCAGCTGTTTCTGAGGACGAGCTCCCTCTGCTTCTATCATGGAGTCGTCTCCTCCTACTCCTCTCTGACTCCTTCTCTGAACTGTCCCCCTGGTCATCTCCTCTACCGGGAACATATGTGGTATCCGTATAATCGTCATCATAATCCTCCTGGCCAGCTGCGCTTTCCTCAGACACCTCCTCAAGTGCACCAACTTCAGGTGGTCCACCATCATCCCCATCCACACACGTTACGTCCATACTATCGCCACCTAACTCAGACGTATGAGGTGGTGTACCTGCGCCTTCTTGTTGTTGTTGCAGTAGTGGCTGGGAATCAGTGATTTCACCACCACCACCACCAAATAACTCCTGCGAAGTGTCAAATGCAGCGGATGTGGTGCTTGTTGTAGCGCTGGTGGCTGCGGGAGATGAGGTGTTCTATGTTAAATACTCAATCACCTCCTCACGATTTTGGGAAGTGATGGCACGTGCCTTCTTCTGAGCACTGTATTTTGGGGCAGGTCCGCATGAAATCACAGCAACACCACCTCGCACAGCCACAGACCTGCCGGTGCCTGGTGGCCTTCCTCTGGGTCTGCCTCTACCTCTTCCTCTACCTGGTTTGTCCATTTTGTCCATCTCGGGGGTATGCTAGCTATATGTAGTGAGGTGGGTTCTCACTCAACACAACAGGTAGTTAGATGCAGTGAGGTGGCCAGGTGGGTTCACACTCAACACAACAGGTAGTTAGATGCAGTGAGCTGGGTTCACTCAACAGTAAAGGTACTTAAGATGCAGTGAGGTGGGTTCTCACTCAACACAACAGGTAGTTAGATGCAGTGAGGTGGCCAGGTGGGTTCACACTCAACACAACAGGTAGTTAGATGCAGTGAGCTGGGTTCACTCAACAGTAAAGGTACTTAAGATGCAGTGAGGTGAGTTCTCACTCAACACAACAGGTAGTTAGATGCAGTGAGGTGGCCAGGTGGGTTCACACTCAACACAACAGATAATTAGATGCAGTGAGATGGGTTCACTCAACACAAGGCTAGGTATATGCAGTGATGAGGTGGGTTGAGTAAACACAACAGGTACTGGGTAGTTAGATGCAGTGAGCTGGGTTCACTCAACAGTAAAGGTACTTAAGATGCAGTGAGGTGGGTTCTCACTCAACACAACAGGTAGTTAGATGCAGTGAGGTGGCCAGGTGGGTTCACACTCAACACAACAGGTAGTTAGATGCAGTGAGCTGGGTTCACTCAACAGTAAAGGTACTTAAGATGCAGTGAGGTGGGTTCTCACTCAACACAACAGGTAGTTAGATGCAGTGAGGTGGCCAGGTGGGTTCACACTCAACACAACAGGTAATTAGATGCAGTGAGATGGGTTCACTCAACACAAGGCTAGGTATATGCAGTGATGTGGTGGGTTAAGTAAACACAACAGGTACTGGGTAGTTAGATGCAGTGAGCTGGGTTCACTCAACAGTAAAGGTACTTAAGATGCAGTGAGGTGGGTTCTCACTCAACACAACAGGTAGTTAGATGCAGTGAGGTGGCCAGGTGGGTTCACACTCAACACAACAGGTAGTTAGATGCAGTGAGCTGGGTTCACTCAACAGTAAAGGTACTTAAGATGCAGTGAGGTGGGTTCTCACTCAACACAACAGGTAGTTAGATGCAGTGAGGTGGCCAGGTGGGTTCACACTCAACACAACAGGTAGTTAGATGCAGTGAGCTGGGTTCACTCAACAGTAAAGGTACTTAAGATGCAGTGAGGTGGGTTCTCACTCAACACAACAGGTAGTTAGATGCAGTGAGGTGGCCAGGTGGGTTCACACTCAACGCAACAGGTAATTAGATGCAGTGAGCTGGGTTCACTCAACACAAGGCTAGGTATATGCAGTGATGAGGTGGGTTAAGTAAACACAACAGGTACTGGGTAGTTAGATGCAGTGAGCTGGGTTCACTCAACAGTAAAGGTACTTAAGATGCAGTGAGGTGGGTTCTCACTCAACACAACAGGTAGTTAGATGCAGTGAGGTGGCCAGGTGGGTTCACACTCAACACAACAGGTAGTTAGATGCAGTGAGCTGGGTTCACTCAACACAAGGCTAGGTATATGCAGTGATGAGGTGGGTTAAGTAAACACAACAGGTACTGGGTAGTTAGATGCAGTGAGCTGGGTTCACTCAACAGTAAAGGTACTTAAGATGCAGTGAGGTGGGTTCTCACTCAACACAACAGGTAGTTAGATGCAGTGAGGTGGCCAGGTGGGTTCACACTCAACACAACAGGTAGTTAGATGCAGTGAGCTGGGTTCACTCAACAGTAAAGGTACTTAAGATGCAGTGAGGTGGGTTCTCACTCAACACAACAGGTAGTTAGATGCAGTGAGGTGGCCAGGTGGGTTCACACTCAACACAACAGGTAGTTAGATGCAGTGAGCTGGGTTCACTCAACAGTAAAGGTACTTAAGATGCAGTGAGGTGGGTTCTCACTCAACACAACAGGTAGTTAGATGCAGTGAGGTGGCCAGGTGGGTTCACACTCAACACAACAGGTAGTTAGATGCAGTGAGCTGGGTTCACTCAACACAAGGCTAGGTATATGCAGTGATGAGGTGGGTTAAGTAAACACAACAGGTACTGGGTAGTTAGATGCAGTGAGCTGGGTTCACTCAACAGTAAAGGTACTTAAGATGCAGTGAGGTGGGTTCTCACTCAACACAACAGGTAGTTAGATGCAGTGAGGTGGCCAGGTGGGTTCACACTCAACACAACAGGTAGTTAGATGCAGTGAGCTGGGTTCACTCAACAGTAAAGGTACTTAAGATGCAGTGAGGTGGGTTCTCACTCAACACAACAGGTAGTTAGATGCAGTGAGGTGGCCAGGTGGGTTCACACTCAACACAACAGGTAGTTAGATGCAGTGAGCTGGGTTCACTCAACAGTAAAGGTACTTAAGATGCAGTGAGGTGGGTTCTCACTCAACACAACAGGTAGTTAGATGCAGTGAGGTGGCCAGGTGGGTTCACACTCAACACAACAGGTAATTAGATGCAGTGAGATGGGTTCACTCAACACAAGGCTAGGTATATGCAGTGATGAGGTGGGTTAAGTAAACACAACAGGTACTGGGTAGTTAGATGCAGTGAGCTGGGTTCACTCAACAGTAAAGGTACTTAAGATGCAGTGAGGTGGGTTCTCACTCAACACAACAGGTAGTTAGATGCAGTGAGGTGGCCAGGTGGGTTCACACTCAACACAACAGGTAGTTAGATGCAGTGAGCTGGGTTCACTCAACACAAGGCTAGGTATATGCAGTGATGAGGTGGGTTAAGTAAACACAACAGGTACTGGGTAGTTAGATGCAGTGAGCTGGGTTCACTCAACAGTAAAGGTACTTAAGATGCAGTGAGGTGGGTTCTCACTCAACACAACAGGTAGTTAGATGCAGTGAGGTGGCCAGGTGGGTTCACACTCAACACAACAGGTAGTTAGATGCAGTGAGCTGGGTTCACTCAACAGTAAAGGTACTTAAGATGCAGTGAGGTGGGTTCTCACTCAACACAACAGGTAGTTAGATGCAGTGAGGTGGCCAGGTGGGTTCACACTCAACACAACAGGTAGTTAGATGCAGTGAGCTGGGTTCACTCAACAGTAAAGGTACTTAAGATGCAGTGAGGTGGGTTCTCACTCAACACAACAGGTAGTTAGATGCAGTGAGGTGGCCAGGTGGGTTCACACTCAACACAACAGGTAGTTAGATGCAGTGATCTGGGTTCACTCAACACAACGCTAGGTATATGCAGTGATGATGTGGGTTAAGTAAACACAACAGGTACTGGGTAGTTAGATGCAGTGAGCTGGGTTCACTGAACAGTATACAGTAAAGGTACTTAAGATGCAGTGAGGTGGGTTCTCACTCAACACAACAGGTAGTTAGACTTAGATGCAGTGAGCTGGGTTCACTCAACACAACGCTAGGTATATGCAGTGATGAGGTGGGTTAAGTAAACACAACAGGTACTGGGTAGTTAGATGCAGTGAGCTGGGTTCACTCAACACAAAGCTAGGTATATGCAGTGATGAGGTGGGTTAAGTAAACACAACAGGTACTGGGGTATATGCAGTACTGGGTAGTACAATGTGCAGCTCCCTGTCACACACACAGGCAGTCAGTCACTGAATGTGCTGGGCTGCTGGCAGTGGCACACACACTATCAATTAGCAAGGCTGTGCATGCAACAAAAGTGTCAGAAAAAAAAATGTACAGGTTGAGCTCTGAAAAGAGCTGTTGCTGGGTGCTTTAAAAGCAATATTAATCAGTCAGGAACAAGCAAAGCAGCCTAGAACCTAACTAATCTGTCCCTAAAAGAAAAAGTCTGCAGCAGCTGTCCCTTTCCTCTCTCTAGCAGGCACACGAGTGACTGTAATGGCCGCTGGAGGCTGCCTTATATAAGGGGGGGTGGGGCTCCAGGGCTTACTGTAGCCTGAATGGCTACAATGTGCCTGCTGACTGTGATGCAGAGGGTCAAAGTTGACCCTCATAGTGCATTATGGGGCGAATCGAACTTCCGGAAAAGTTCGCCTGGCGTAGGCGAACGCGAACCCCCAATGTTCGCCTGGAACCGTTCGCCGGCGAACCGTTCGGTACACCTCTATTAATGAGAATGCAAGGCCCAAGCATGTTAATGTTTGGTGACCAAGGTACTAATCCTTTCACACCTCCCTCCGCTTGGCACAGATGGACCAAGCAGGGATGGAGGAAAAGAGCACTTGTGCCAGGAGAAAACAAATTTCATGGCACAATGTGGGTGAAAGGTCTGAAGGGTCAGGTGTGCGGGCAGTGGGAATTGAATGGCAGTGTAAATCTGCTATTGAATGCCACACTCTCAGAATCGATACACCGATCCAAAGTTTGGTTAAAAGGTACATTGCAGTACAATGGGTACATGCAAAAGGTGGAGTGTGTGACTCAGGGGTACCTTGTCTTGGTTATGCAGAGTGAGATGGTTCCAGATTGGAGAGGAACGAGCAGGAGGCGCCAATTCTCCTACCAGAGAGACGCAGGGGACAACATCACACTCTGGAACTACCAACAGAGAGTGCCTCTGAAACAACTATACACACGTAAAGGCTGGAAAGCCGAGGGTTGGTGGTTCTCGAAACAAGAAGTAAAAATCGAGATCAAGCCACATTTCCAGGTGACAAAGAGGGTGGGGAGAGTGGTCCCGGGGGAGGGAAAGCCAACACAGGGAACCCCATTCACACTACACGGGTCACCACAGGGGACTATAGTACACAGTCCATATGCAGCCGCTTATCCTCAGGCTAGTTGGGTAAGTGAAGAGGTACTCTTAATTGAAAGATTGCAGAGAGCACAGTCTTACCAACCTCTGGTACATAGTGTGCCTCAGGACATAAGGGGGGAAGAGGTCCAATCAGGACAGTTGGGGACATATTTTGTCAGGGAGATGCTTAAAGATCCTGTCCAACTGAGATTGGACAAGGGGAGGTATATCGATTTTTCTGGAGAAGGATCTTTTGCATGGAAGCTTCAAGATGTTTGGGTGAACAAATGGAAATGGTGCAACATTCCTTTAGGCACCGCCACTTCCTTAGTTCCCACCTCAACACATGTCTTACACCATGACCTGAGAGGTCAAACTTTTTTGGTGCTAGACGGGGAGGTGAAACGAGTAGAGTTGTCCTCATGCGGGCAATTCTCACAGAGGTACTTGTGTTTGCCGGGGCAAGTCAAATTTAGTGAAGAAGCCTGCAGGCTCCATAACGCAGAATGCGAGGCTACCATTCAAAAGATCCACCCTGAAGCCCAACCGATAGTTCCGGTGGCTGAAGGAAAGGTTTGTTTTTTTAACATAGTGTCTAATGATACATTCAAGGTATATTCTCATAATTGTTCCGATAATGGGGATTTTCCAAGGGGAACATATTGTGTGAGTGGAGATCCCATATGGATCCAGTCATCCAGGTTGGATGACGTTGTTTCTCAAATTGTTAAGAGAACTCTAAAGGTCAAAGTTTCACGGGTAGTTCCCGTCCTAAAAGAGAACACGACATGGGACAAAGGGGAACAGGGGTTGATCCAAGACGACCACACGTTGATACAATGGTTAAACAAACAGTACACTAAGTTAGAGGTAAGATTTCACCATGATACAGGTGATCTTAACGAGGTAGAACACAAAAATAAGCAGGTGAGTTCCAGTCTGACCTGGTGGAAAAGGGTTCCGGCGATGTTCCAGGGACCCTCGGACTGGGCCTCTGCAGTTCCAAAGTTCTTTCTACACCCACTGGTCGTCTGGATGGGGATGACAACCTTAGGCATCATTATCCAGGTGAGGTTGCGTGTTAAAATTATGTAAAACAAATTAACCTGGTCCAGAGATTGGTGCCTCATAAACAATCTCATGAACCAATATTTTTAAATTAAGGGATATACAGGGTTACGGGTATAGGTTTAGTAGTACCGGTGATGGAGTTGATTGTATAAAGGCACTCTTTTAGAAGGCACCTGGCACTGCTCCATTGAGTAACAAACAAACGAGTTTCACTTTTCTGTGGTCATGCAAGTTTGTGAGTGATACGCAAGTGACGCAAATGCTGAGCATGTGGTATAGAGGGACTTAGAAGTAGGGCTTCCCCAGAGAGCCTGGTTACAGGAAGACCAAGAGGTCTTGCTCTCTCTCTTCCAGGGATAACCGCCTAGAGCAGAGAAGTTGTGTGAGCACGAACATCGAAAAGTGAAACATAAAGAAAGAAACTAGGTACTGGTAGGTTCAGCTGCGGGTCAAGCCTTTTTAGGGGGGATTGTTATAATTTAAGTAGGCCTCAGTTATTTGGACTGAGTTAGTCAAAAAGGCTTGAGGAGCAGACCTGCCCTTTAAGGGATTTTCTCTTAGAGAGAAAATCTGCAATTCTGTCAGCAGAACTAGAACATACCAAGAAGCTGTTCTGTGGACAAGGCCACAGGTCTCCCTGACCTGGGCATGTACCGCCACTAGAACAATTAACATCAGCCATGTTTTGTAAATATCCACATTCCTGCATATAGGTCAAATGCCTCATTGAATATTAATCGAGTAGGTGGGTATGATGACACCACGAGTGGGTCCACCAATAGTCTGATCTAGGGGATGGCGAAGATGATGTCATATTTAACTATTTCCTAGTCGGTATTAAAGGCTGCGTGAGCTATGGGAGCTCACTCTGCTTCTGACTTTCCCACTAGATCTAAAGGCTGACTGGAACCTCTATTTTTCATTCTATATATAATCTGATATAATGTATGCTGTACATACTGTAGGTAGTCTAGTGTAACGTAGTTAGGAAGAAGGTACCTGATTGACTTCAGAAAGGAAGTCTAATCAAGAAGCTTGTAACGCAACATGGAAATCTGCTTTGCCAGCATATGATGAACTATATCTGTATATATGTCTCCTGAATAAACTTCGTGAATATTGAAGAAGCCTGAGAAAAGTCTATCTCCAGCTTGCTGTGTGATCGTGTTTGCAAACTCTTGAGGAGGAGTTTGCTGGTGCCGGAGCAAAAGGTGGTTTATTACAGCTATATTCTAGTGTAGTTAATTCTTGGGGAGTGCTCCTTGCACTCCTATTAGTGCAGTCAGGTTTGTGTATATTTGTACTGCCTATTCTGTCTCGTCTTGTCCGTGCGATTGTACTGTCGCCAGCGGTGGCTGACAGTGAATCGTTCTGTCCTGTTCTTAGATCGCATTCGCGATCAGAGAGGCGGTGGATCTCCCTTGTCTGAATCTTGGAGTATAACCTTAGCTGCGGTTGCTACAGGTTACTCCTTCAGTCTGTCTTGTCTGGAACAAACGCTTGCTGTTGTCTGGTGTGAGGCAACCGATTAGCAAGCGTTCCCCTCTTGTCTGTATCTTGGAGTATAACCTTAGCTGTGGTTGCTACTGGTTACTCCTTCTGTCTGTTTTGTCTGGAACGCTTGCTGTCTAGTGTGAGTCAACCGATTAGCAAGCGTTCCCGCTATCTGTTTGTCTGTGTTCTCCGTCACTGTTGCGCATAACATGCGGTGACTGCGTTTAGCTACTTCATTTGTTATTTTCCTTGGCGTTCATATTGTACTTATTTGCTGTGTTTTCCTTACTATTCATGCTCTGTCTTTGCTCAGTCTTGTGTTTCTGATAGCAATCGCCTCTCTTGCGATTAGCTTTCTCATTCTGGTCTGTTCTGATGTGATATGTCTACCGTCGCTGGGTGGTGACTAGATTGGTAGACATTCATATAGTCGGTCTCTGTTCTTGCTTTCTTCTGTGTTGTTACTTTGTTGCCCAGTCTTGCTTAATCGTACAATTTCAATCTAGCATCTGTGGCTGTACAGAGGACTTATTCCTCTGTACTCCACAGCTCCATGTACTGGTTGGAATTCTCCTCTAAAAATCTATACTGGGTACTTTGCTTCTTTGATTGTGGCGATTTCCTTCTGCTTCAGCGCACGTGGTATGCGTTGACTGGAAATCGCCCGCAGATCATTACAGTATTTATCTACTTATATATGTGGTTTTTTTCTGAGATAGTGTGGCTGACAGCTCTTCTTTAAAGAGAATCTGTACTCTAAAATTCTTACAATAAAAAGCATACCATTCTATTCATTATGTTCTCCTGGGCCCCTCTTTGCAGTTTCTGCCACTCCCTGCTGCAATCCTGGTGTAACGATTGGTGTCAGTACGCAGAGAGAATCTGATTATTGGTGATCTGCAGTATTACCAAGAATACAGATATATACCTGATTATTGATGATCTGCAGAATCACAGATAATACAGATATATTGCTAACCTCTGGATACCTGAAGCGTGTAAGTGTTTGGTGTAACAGTAGAAATTGGACCACTGGGGTAGCAGGTGGTCCAATAAGTAGAGACAGACTCTACTGCAGTCAAGGACTCCAGGAGAAGGAGACCCTGACTGGTATTGCAGCAGTGTCCCCTCTGAGGAGCAGGGGGCACCTGCAGGAGGGTTGAGCACCCAAGGGGTGGGTGACAACCAGAAAGGTCGGGCAGGCCGGGTCGGCAACACACTGACAGATAAAGTACAAGACAGGAAGCTGATTCGGTATCCAAGGCAAGCAGAGTTTGGCAACGGAATATCAGAAGTGCAAGGTACCGAATCAGAGATCAGAAGAGTGGTCAGGAAAGCAATAAGTAATAACAGATATCAGACAATGCCTAGTCTGGGTGTGAGGTCCGCGGTCTCTACACCCTGGAACTAGTCTGATGTATAACAGAATGATAACACAAGTTCCCTAGTCTGGGTGTGAGGTCCGTGGTCTCTACACCTTGGAACTGGTCTAATGAATAACACAGATGATACACAGTATTCCTAGTCTGGGGTGTGAGGTCCGTGGTCTCTACACTCTGGAACTGGTCTAATGAAAAACACAGATGATACACAGTATTCCTAGTCTGGGGTGTGAGGTCCGTGGTCTCTACACCCTGGAACTGGTCTAAGGAATAACACAGATGATACACAGTATTCCTAGTCTGGGGTGTGAGGTCCATGGTCTCTACACCCTGGAACTGGTCTAATGAATAACACAGATGATACACAGTATTCCTAGTCTGGGGTGTGAGGTCCGTGGTCTCTACACCCTGGAACTGGTCTAATGAATAACACAGATGATACACAGTAAACTGGCTAAGTGTGGATTCCCAGGTCCACCTGGTTCCACCACACTGAAAGATCTGACTGAGGTCTAAATGCTAACACATAGTGTGTTGGAATGATCTATGTTTCATAGATTTATGCTGTAATAATTGAGTTACCTATGTGCTAAACAGAGGGGCACCATCATGGAAGATACTAATTATATGTTTTATCACCCACACCCTACACACACACACACTCTCTCTGAGAATCATATAAGATACTTATTACATTGGTTGCCACCCATACCCTGCATGCACACATAAATCTGCCAAGCCTTGACCTTCACCCACACCAGATCTGCAATATAGATTTGACTCTAAAATCTGGTACACACATCCAATCTTGGTTGACCAATGTATCACTTTCATGTAGTATGAGGTCCAACAGAATTTGAATACTTTGAAAAGAAATGGTAAAATTGGCCAACCAAGATTGGATGTGTGTATGCATCTTAACCCCTTTTAAGAAATGTACCTTTCACGTGGTATGCATGTATAGTCATTTACCACCCCCTTAAGTAATTTGATATAGAAACTCAACGGGCATCTTACTATTTCCTCTAGGTAGCACTCTGCTGGCTTTCATATGCCTAGGATTCAAAAGTGCAACTTACAGTTGCCATATAAAATTGTTAAAATGAAAATGCTAATTAGCGCGCGCAAATGATTTTTAGGCATGATAAGGGGCTTTTCACAGGCGTGCTAACAGTTAGCACCGCTTTGTGAATCAAGCCCATAGTTTGGTTATTTGACTAAAGCAGGCCATACACTGGCCCGATTTGCGCCCGTTTCGATCACTGGGATCGAATCTGCTGCCAATCGTTCACGCTACACGCCGAATTTCGATCCATTTCGTCCGATCCCGTCGATCGCGCCGTGCGGAAAATAACCGTCGATCGCCCGGGGGTAAAGAGCGCATCGCTAGCGGCGTTCGAGTGCCCGACGACCGACTCAATAGAGCCCGCATACATTACCTGCTCCGCCGGCGCGACTGCAGTCTCCCGGTCACCGCTGCTCTGTCTGCGCTCTGGTCTCCGGCCCCGGCATGCCTCACTTCTTCTCGCCCGGCAGGAAGTTTAAACAGTAGAGCGCCCTCTACTGTTTAAACTTCCTGCCGGGCTAAAAGAAGTGAGGCATGCCGGGGCCGGAGACCAGAGCGCAGACAGAGCAGCGGTGACCGGGAGACTGCAGTCGCGCCGGCGGAGCAGGTAATGTATGCGGGCGGGCGGGGGCAGCAGCAGCAGTACCACCACAACAGATTGTGAATGGTTTCAGGCTGAAATCGGTTCACAATCTGTTTGCTGTAAAGGTAGCCATACGATCCCTCTCTGATCAGATTCGATCAGAGAGGGATCTATCTGTTGGTCGAATCTGATGGCAAATCGACCAGTGTATGGCCACCTTTAAAGTGGAATAAAACTCTGACATACCATTCAATAAAAATGTGTTTTCCTACTTTTTATTACCCCTACAGTTATCATATCTGCTTTTGTGCACAAGTAATATTGTCCATTTACAAATTACACGTTCCCAAAGTACAGTTTATCTGCTCTAAAAGCTGCCTATTCATAGTTGTTGAATTTATATATTAACATCTTCTAGTAATTATTTCTCAACAGTGTGCATGCTAGAAGCAGAAAGAGCTCCTTTTCAGGGCAGCTAGGGATGTAACAACAGATGAATGTAAACAAAAGATAATGTTATCTCCTCTTCTGATGCAGATCACCAGCTGAAGGAGCTTTCCAATGAAGAGCAAAGTGCTGTGTTTAACTGTCTGAATGGTGGTCTTGCACATTTTTTTTTGTGATAGAAGGTTTAAGGCTCCCCCAATAAGTTGCCTGTTTTAATTACATTGTTCACACTACTATGGAAACCAAGGTAAGTGCTATTTGTGGCATCATAAAAGAAGAAACTATCATTTCTGTGGCAAAAGTGTTATTGGTAGGTGATATAAGGTCTAGTGACTTTTTTCTTTTTTTTCTCAGTTCCGTTTTACTTTAGTAGAATTTCAATAGCACTGGCAAGCACCACCGCTACATGCTTCACTCTTTCATGCCAATTTTATTTCACACTTTTGAAGTGTTCCCCATTATAGTTTCTTCATATATAGTGTGCTCCCATTTATAGTGCCATCTAATTAGTGTCTCCCTTACATTGCTTCCATATACAGGTAGTCCCTGTCCTCTCTACCCTCAATGTTCCTCCCGGCAGCTGCCCTAGCGTTGCGTAATGACGCAATCAGAAGGAGATCCCGTGGCTCCTTCTGATTGCATCATTACGCGACGCTAGGGAAGCCGCCGGGAGGAACATTGAGGGGTGAGAGGACGCCGCTGATTGGTTTCGGAGCCGCCATCGAAGGAGGTGAGACTTGTTGCGCCTTCCGCTGCGCATACTCTGCATTAGGAAAGTGGGCACAAGAGGTAGTCCCCGGGCTGCGTGACGTCATTGCGGCGGGTTGGCGGGCGTTCATATCGGCGGGTCATTCGTAAGTCGGGCGTTCGTAACCTGGGGACTACTTGTATGCTGTAACCTTTTACAGTTGCACACTTAATTGGTCACTCCCAATATAGTGCCCCAATTTATAATTCCTCCTTTTATAATGTCCCGTATTTCAGGCCAAAGAAATCGCCACAGTAGTGCTGTCAAAGAAATATACAAAATGAGTTTTTAGGAGTTATACAGTAAACCTACAGCCATGAAAAGTACATTTTTTAAGTGAGCTGGCTATGTGTACGCAGCAGCTGTGAGTAATAACTCACATCTTAGTAACAGCTAACAGCAGTGCAAGGCAGATTTCTCAATAAAGCATATGGAGAGTTTTAGAGCAGAGATCATAAAACATCAGAGTGATCACAGGTATGTCACCGTAATACATCTTGCTAAAATACTTGAAATGTATACAGATGATGTGCTAAAGATTGTTTTTTTTCCAGGGAAACTGGGGATACTCATTAAGTACTGCACCATACATGCTGCAGAATATTCTCTGACCTCTTTGTTTATTTTACTTTTAGCTCAATGCACCAGGAAGCAAAGTTGCCCATTACTTGTGTTGAGGTAATCATTTCAAAAGACAATTTGGGACCCTTGGATGTTGTACTGTATATAGTCTTCTTTCTAGACTTTCGTGCATTGAAGAGAGCATTTTGCTAATTCGACCATGTCGATATAGTGTTGAACACCACTGTTGAGTGAATATGACCATATTTGTTTTGTCGTGATGTTTGTGAAAGTTTCATAAAAATGCATGGGAATGAGAAACCTCGTTTTTGCCAGCTTCATTGATAGCAATGGACATGAGAAACCACACTTTCAAAAAATGTACATGAGATTTATACAAGAAAAGGGGGCATGGCTAGGTGGACTGATCGTATAATCTAAATATACCAGTGTTAGGCATGGTAAATCATGCTATCTCTTAAAAACAGCAAAGTAATCTGTATCACCATACATCAAACGTATTTCTCCTCCAGGAATTGGGAAATCACAAACAGTTCTGCCTTCTAATCCAAAATATGTGCATATGTCACATTATGTAGGTAGAAAAAACAACGTCTTGTAAAAGTAATACCTTGTTAATGGCTAACTGATGAAGTTAAATGACGCACGCTTTCTGGGATCTTGTCCCCTTCTTTCAAGCATATTTTACAGATGTTACTTCAGCTAACATCTGGAAATATTCCTGAAGTGAAGAAGGGTACTAGATCCCAGAAAGCTTGTATCATTTAACTTTATCAGTTAGCCATTAAAAAGGTATTACTTTTACAAGACTTTGTTTTTTCTACCTACATAATTTGTTTGGCTAACACGGCACAGAAACTTTTTGCTACTATAATGCATGTCACAGCAACCAAAAATCTGGGATTGCAGGATAAAAGTACCAAAACATATCCTATTTGCATGGCAAGCACATCTACAGTAAATGTTGTAACATAAATCAGCCTTCTGGTATAAACATTAAACAGGTTTTTTTCACTTAATGAGATTGATTCACTATGCCCCGAACTGATATCACGGTTGTGCTAGCGTTTCACGCGTGTTATAGCACACATAATGTTTTTTGCACGCAAATGTGAATTTTCACGTGAAACGGTCGCGTTTTTATGCGAAAATTCACTATTGTGCATGAAAATTTGCGATTGCGCATAAAAAACGTTACGCACATTATAACGCGCAAAAAAAAATGCTAGCATGACCGTGATGTCAGTTATCACAAATTGCAGAGCAAAGATAGAAGGCTCTTAGTGGTATCTCTTTATGGGATGTCTCCACAAGTGTGGTCTGAGAAATCAAGGCAGTGGGGAGCTACAGTGAAATCAAGGTAATGGATAGTGTTGCCTCTGGTGGGGCAGTGGGGTTAATGAAGCAGGGCACCCCCCATAATGAGTCCACAATGGGACAGTTCATGTAATTGGGGACTGATGCTTGTTGGCCATAATAGGTTGCAGAAGTCTTGGAAGTTAATAGGTCTTGAGAAAACCCTAACAGAGCCCTAACAGAGTGGGGTTGACCTCCTCCGCACCTCCTGTGTTTTTGACTGCCTTGGTTTGTCCTTTTGCTTGTTGTCATTTGCACTTTGAGTTTCTCCTGTTAGGGCTGCATTTCCCCTTTTTAAATGGATTCAATAAATTAATACTTTTAGCTTTAACAAGATGTGCTGCTCCTTGACTCTCTTAAAGGACAACTGATGTGAGAAGAATATGGAGGCTGCCATATTTATTTCCTTTGAAGCAATACCAGTTTCCTGGCAGTCCTGCTGATCTATTTGGCTACAGTAGTGTCTGAATCACACCAGAAACAAGCATGCAGCTTATCTTGTCAGAGCTGACAATAATGTCAGAAACCCCAGATGTGCATATTCTTGTCCAAGGTCTATGGCTAAAAGTATTAGATGCAGATAATCAGCAGGACAGCCAGGCAACTGGTATCACTGAAAAGAAAATAAACAAGGGAGCCACCATATCCCTCTTGCTTCAGTTGTCCTTTAATTGTCCTCATGACCTTTCCCTCCATCATTGAGAGACTGCTCCATCAAGAAGTACTAAGTGGTGATGTCGCAAGCTTGAAATGTTTGGTTCATGAATGGGAATTTGCCACAAATGTTTGTGAACTGCTATAGACTTTAATGTGCAGACAAATTCTAAAACCTATAGCGACTGTTTCTGGCCACAAAAGTAAGGTAAACGTTGCTTAAAGGGGCCTAACACCTGGACCGTGGCATGCCGGAGGGAATTTCATAGCAAAAGTACCACGAAAAATTATGTAGTTGACCTATAGTCCTGTTTTAATCTCTAAAGGGCTGAATTCACAATAACATTCCCAAATTTGTGGAATAAAGTGCATTAAAATGTCTGGTGTGTGTACACATAAGGGTTAAGCCCAGTTCACACTGACAGACGAAACACCACATTTAAAGAGCTTTAGTGATAACGTCAGATGAGAGAATTATTGCTTTTACTATTTGATACCTGCAGGACGTAAATGTTAGTCCTCTCGATGGCAATCTTTGTGTAGTGGTGACAAGCACTGTGCTTGTGCGCACATTCATGGGAGTGCAGGTGATCGTGATTTTCCAGCCCCTATGATCAGGTTGAGGTAGTTCAATGACATTGTGGAGTGCCCATATCAGAGGAGGAGAGCATGTTGCTGCAAGGTTCCTAGCAGAAGTAGGAGAAGATGGGGTGTGCTGCTGTGTAGGCCAGTCATCTACTTCTGTGGTATTTTGTGAGTTCAAGGTAAGTGGCCTCTGAACACTGGGCAATATGCTAGGGCCACAGGAAATCACATCAGCATGACCCCTATGACCCTTGCAGTGTGGCCTGCTCCGGCCTGTTTTTTTTTTTTTTTTACAATATTACAATATCAAAAAAAGAAAGTAAGAAAAACTCTGCCGGGGAGGAACTTATTGTCACTTCACACAGGTCAGGTGACAGGTTTATGCTATGTGCAATAATCACCTTAAAATATAGGCCAGTGAGGCCTTATGCAGGGTAGTAGTGGATATTAGGTGCCAGTAGTGGTGGTGAAGGATTATTGGGTTATCTAGTCAGTGCACTACTAGGACCAGCAGACCTGTCTCCAACAGCATACTTGTGCACTGGATACACAGAACAGCAATACAATAGCAAGAAAAACAATTTAGCAGCCCTAAGAAGGGCTATTATATGTTCAGGACACTGTGGTAGTAGCAAGATTCTGCACTAAGGACACAGAACACAGGCCTAACTAATGCTATCCCTGTCAGCAGCACACTCTCCCTGATCTGCATTGCACAGAATCCAAATACAGACTGCAAAATGGCTGCTGTGCTGGCTTTCTGATAGGTGGTTGTGGTGGTGGTGGGGCGGGGTCCAGGTGAAAGGGATAGATGATTGGATGCCATGTGTCTGCTGACTCTGGGGTGAAGAGTAAATTTTTGGCTGCATTATAATGTATAGGGGACGGGTCAAACGCCATATGTTCACGAACAGACACAGATGAGAACAGCCGATGTTTGCCGTGAACTGTCCGCTGGTGAACAGTTCGGGCCATCTCTAGTAATAAGTGGGTACTTTTGAGTTTATTCAATGGAGAAAAGAGGTGAAGGTTGGCACTGCAATCTTCAGTATTTATTAGTAGATATGAAAAGCATCAAGCAATAAACAGTTGTTGAACAATTGTCCTATGGAGCCTCCATAGAAGTGCGCATAGCACGAAACGGCCGTCAGGCTACCAGTGCCCAGCACCCACTCACCCACTGCCTGCTCACCAGGACCGGTATGTGTATTTCAACTTGTTTGAACCATCTACACTCACAATTGTTTATTGCTTGTTGCTTTTCATATCTACTAATAAATACTGAAGATTGCAGTGCCGACCTTCACCTCTTTCCTCCATTGAATACTGTTCTCAACTCACAGATCAGAGCATGCAGAATAGCGTACCGCTCCTGTAACACCACAGTAGCCATCCTCCTGTGACCTTCCGGTACTGCAATGCTAGCAGCTTTCTCTATTCAATATTTGTTGTATTTTTTAGTTTACTATACACAGAAAGTGTGTGCTGTGATTCACTGTTTTGCTCTCCTAAATTTGACTAAAGTTTGTTTTTTTTCTCATTTGAACCCATATTTTATTGGCTCATTACATCTTCCCTCTAGAAACCTACACAAGTGAGCTACCTGAAAATATCCACACAAGTCTGGGACTGCTAAATCCTCTGGCTTTTTTCATAGTTGTATATGCTATTCTTGGGGCTCTACCTCTCTATATAAATATTTGGAATTTTCTCTAAGGTGCCAGAGACCAGGCCATAGATGCTTCCACTGGGACATTCATTATTATTTTAGTCCCTCCACTACTGTAAAAATGGGGAATCCAAAGTCTTCAGTAACACCTTTCTGACTTCTAAGGCATTATGAAAGGGGTTGTCATAATGAGCTATTGTGTCATTACATATCTTAATTCCTTAATATTTAACATCAGTGTAACACTGTTAAATATTAACGTGTACCTGAGCAAAAAAAAAAAAGTGCCCTCAAGGGGTAGTTACCTTGGGAAGGGAAAGCCTCTGGAACCCAAAGTGACTCCCTTCTTCCTTCTCCCCAGCCCATTACAGCACTGGGACCCCTGAAAATAGCTTGTCAGCAGCTTTCTTTGGAAAAAGCCAATCAGGATTGGTCCACGCTACTGGGCAAAGGTGCAAGTCCAACTGGAGTCCAAGCGCAGTAGTGCTAGTGCACGTGTACAGGGAGATCCCATTGCTGGAATGGTGCGGAGGAGGAGGAGAGGGGAAGTCTCTTAGGGATCCAGAGGCTTCCTTCCATTGAGGTAAGTATGTGTTCTGCATTTAAATAAGTCTTCTTGTGTGTCTGACTGCTACACCCTATGACAATATTTAGCTTATAATTTGAGTACCTCCCAAGTCCAAACTCTTCAAGGTATTCAAAGTTGTACAAACTGTACCAATCATGGTCAATGGTCTGTCAGGGAAAATATAATAAAGAGAATATAGCACGATCCTGTCTCACTCCATTAGCTAGTGAAAATTCAGCTGTTAGAAGGTCATTAATCTTTATACATTCTGTCTGGTTTGCATACAGGCATTTTATTCTATTAATGAAGGAGTCTCTAACCTCAACATTTTCAAAGGTGGAAAGAAGGCAGTCCCTTGACAATCTGTCAAAAGCCTTTTTCCCATCTAGGATTTTTAACTCTCCCTGTTTGCCCAGGACCCCACTGAGATAAACAAAGTTGTTAATGGTGGAAATAGTTTCACTGGTCTGTTGCATCTTCCTAAACTAGAGATGGTCAATAAAATACACATTTTTCATTAGAATTTCATACAAACTGTATGCAGCATTAAACTGGACCAAAGTTGACAGGAAGTTATTTGGATTGGCCCATTTTCAAGCTGAATGCAATGAGCATGACATCTGAAGCAAGCCAGAGTTATTTACATCTTTTTGACCTTCACCATTCTAAAGCCATTATGATGTGGTCTACTAATTAATTCCTTATTTTTTGTTCCAATCAGTTAACTTATGTTGGGAACACATGATGCAAGTTCCCCTCTGATCAACGGGTAATCTGACGCAAAGTTGTATCGTGTGTACATGTCCAAACTGTTTCCGATCGATAAAGGGATTGTTTTTCCGATAATAACTTTGCAAAATTGATCCCTTTACCGATCAGAAACAGAAATGGCAAGTTGGAAATAATCGTTCAATCGGACTGGAATCATGTGTCCCAGCATAAGGTCGTTATATAATTTACATTGTGTAGTGATCCGCTCAGCTGGCTGCACAGGCAGACAGCTGTTTGACCATTCCTTGAGTCTGTGGGATGCAGGTCTCTGGATAATAGACCTGTCTTTGCTTTGCAAGCTTCAGGCCTGCTCTGCTGCTGAGAAATTTGCATATACTGATTATGCAAATTGCCTAGTTGCCTCCCTTGAAGGCTTGCAGCATAAATACCATGTGATCCCACAATCCTTTGCTGGTCATCATGGTTTGTTACTGTTGAAACACTCCTGGAGTGTCAGCCTTGCTATTGTTTGCTAAAGATTATCTTAGAGTATTCCTGGGGACTGCATTAGGCATCCCTCTAGTACAGTCAGGTTGTATAATTTGTATTGCCTGTTCTGTCTTCTGTTTGTCCTTGCGATTGCACTGTCGCCAGCGGTTGGCGATGGTGAATCGTTTGTTCCAGAATCTGGATCACACTTGCTCTGGCGGAAAGAGCAGTGGATCCTACTAAGCTCTGTTTCTGTACTTAGATCACACTCTCTCTGGCGGAAAGAGCAGTGGATGCCGCTAAGCTCTGTTTCTGTACTTGGATCACACTTGCTCTGGCGGAAAGAGCAGTGGATCCTGCTAAGCTCTGTTTCTGTACTTGGATCACACTTGCTCTGTTGAAAGAGCAGTGGATCCTGCTAGCCTGTTTCTGTACTTGGATCACACTTGCTCTGGCGGAAAGAGCAGTGGATCCTGCTAACTCTGTTTCCCTACTTGGTTCACACTCGCTCTGGCGGAAAGAGCAGTGGATCCTTCCTGTCCTGTCCCTGAACCTTGATCGCACTCGCTCTGGCGCGAAAGAGCGGTGGATCTTATCTGACCTATTCCTGTTTCTGTTCGTTTGTCTGTCTGGATCGCACTTGCTATAGCGGTAGCAGCGGTGGTTCCTTTTGAACTCTGTCTGGGAGTTGGCCAGAGCTGCGGTTGCTGCTGGCTGCTCCTTCTCTCTGTCTTGTCTGATACGAACGCTTGCTGTAGGCTCGGTGGGGTAACCGTTCAGCAAGCATTCGCGTTCTCTGTTTCTTGTTTGTGTGGCATTGGCTAGTTAGGGTGACGTGCTTGTCTCTGTTGCGCTTATCGTGCAGAGACCGTGCCGTAAACGCGTTTGCTGTTGCGAATGAGTGCGGTGTTTGCGTTTAGCTAGCGTTTGTTATTTTCCTTATCTCCTCATTGTTGTTGCTGTGTCTTTGCTACTCTCATGCTCTGTCTTGCTCAGTCTTGTGTCACTTTTGGCAATCGCCTCTCTCGCGATTGCGTTCCTACTTTGTTTCTGCTGTTGTGTGTTCACTGTCGCGGGTTGGCAACTAGATTGGTGCACACACATACATTCTGTCCCTGTGCTCATTCTCATTGGCAATCGCATCTCTTAGTTACATAGTTACATAGTTATTTTGGTTGAAAAAAGACATACGTCCATCGAGTTCAACCAGTATAAAGTACAACACCAGCCTGCTCCCTCACATATCCCTGTTGATCCAGAGGAAGGCGAAAAAACCCTTACAAGGCATGGTCCAATTAGCCCCTAAAGGGAAAAATTCCTTCCCGACTCCAGATGGCAATCAGATAAAATCCCTGGATCAACATCATTAGGCATTACCTAGTAATTGTAGCCATGGATGTCTTTCAACGCAAGGAAAGCATCTAAGCCCCCTTTAAATGCAGGTATAGAGTTTGCCATAACGACTTCCTGTGGCAATGCATTCCACATCTTAATCACTCTTACTGTAAAGAACCCTTTCCTAAATAAATGGTTAAAACGTTTTTCCTCCATGCGCAGATCATGTCCTCTAGTCCTTTGAGAAGGCCTAGGGACAAAAAGCTCATCCGCCAAGGTATTATATTGCCCTCTGATGTATTTATACATGTTAATTAGATCCCCTCTAAGGCGTCTTTTCTCTAGACTAAATAAACCCAGTTTATCTAACCTTTCTCGATAAGTGAGACCTTCCATCCTACGCATCAATTTTGTTGCTCGTCTCTGCACCTGCTCTAAAACTGCAATATCTTTTTTGTAATGTGGTGCCCAGAACTGAATTCCATATTCCAGATGTGGCCTTACTAGAGAGTTAAACAGGGGAAATATTATGCTAGCATCTCGAGTTTTTATTTCCCTTTTAATGCATCCCAAAATTTTGTTAGCTTTAGCTGCAGCTGCTTGGCATTGAGTACGATTATTTAACTTGTTGTCAATGAGTACTCCTAAGTCCTTCTCCAAGTTTGATGTCCCCAACTGTATCCCATTTATTTTGTATGGTGCTAGACCATTAGTACGTCCAAAATGCATGACCTTACATTTGTCAACATTGAATTTCATCTGCCATGTATGTGCCCATATAGCCATCCTATCCAGATCCTGTTGCAATATGACACTATCTTCCTGAGAGTTGATGATTCTGCACAATTTTGTATCATCTGCAAAAATAGCAACATTGCTCACTACTGCATCTACTAGGTCATTAATAAATAAATTGAAGAGCACTGGACCCAGAACAGACCCCTGTGGGACCCCACTGCTAACAGTCTCCCATTTTGAGTACGATCCATTGACCACAACTCTTTGTTTTCTGTCCATTAGCCAGTTCCCTATCCATGAACACAGACTCTTCCCCAGTCCTTGCATCCTCAACTTTTGCACCAGTCTTTTGTGGGGAACAGTGTCGAAGGCCTTTGCAAAGTCCAAGTATATCACATCTACAGCATTCCCAATATCCATATTAGCATTCACTACCTCATAAAAGCTGAGCATGCGATTGCGTTCTCACTTGGTTTCCACTGTTGTGTGTTCACCGTCGCAGGTTGGCGACGAGATTGGTGGACATACATACATTCCTTCTCTGTGCTTATTCAGTCCTGTGTCGCTGTTAGCAATCGCCATCTCTTGCGATTGCTTTCCCACCTGATCTTCACGGTTGTGGGTTCATCGTCGCTGGATGGCGACTAGATTGGTGGACCCACATACACCCTGTCGCTGTGCTCTCTCTCTTTAAGGGCTATCTTGCCCTGCATTGATCCCCCCAGGATCTTTTCCTCTGCACTCCACGGCTCCATCTGCCGGCAGGAATTCCCTCTACAGGTGCATTGCACCTTTTGCTGGGTTCTCTCAGATTATACGCTTGTGCAGGATTTCCGCAGTGTCAGCGCGCATCCTGTGCGCTGACCACGGAAAGAATTCCACAATCGTTATACATCAATATTTATTTATGAGATAGTATTGTAGCTTTTGCATTAGAGTATTGTACCGTGTTAGCCATAAATAAAAGCAAGAAGATTTGAATCAGGATCCAATTTATTTTGCCAATAAATGGTTTCAACCCAAATCAAAACTTCTAACATATGCATTCCATAGCACATTTGCCTTCTTTCTGCAACATGCATAATCGTTTTTTGGATGATAAAGAACAGCTTTGTTATATTTACCATCTTATAAAAACGGGAGGCTAGCTAAACGGGAAAGAACTTCACAAACTTCAAAACTCTGTCCTAAAACAATCGTAGGGCTTTTACCATTACTGGAGTTTTTTTTTTTTTTTTTTTAATAATAAATGGGTCCTTCCAAATGTGGTTGTAACATAACAACCAGTGATAGAACTGAAGACCCAGAAGGTCCTTGGTCAAAGGTCTGTAATCTGTAATTATCTCCTGCCAAATGCCATAAAAGTCCAGTCTTTCTTGGAAAAACGTTCTGGACAGAGACATATTAGCTTATATGTCTCTGTCCAGAATGATTTTTCAATAAAGATTGGACTTTTGTGCCATTTGGTCAAGCAGACTTTACTTCTACCTGTGTTGTTTGGTCTGGCTATGCCTAGCCCTGCTCCCATTTTGGCATGTTGGTGTGGTGAGTGGTGTTTCCTTCTCAAAATGAGCCAAATTTATGGACAGAATTAGATATGCAGATAGATTTTTTTTTTTTGTGGTCAGTAAGAAATTGGTAAGGCTTTTGTGGACTACTAAGTTGTGTACAAACAAATCGTTCTGAACAGAGAATAATACAGTCCTTGCATGGCAATATTACCCTTACTACCGCCAGCAGTGTATTGCACATTACACTATTCGTGTGACCCGCAGTACATGATAAAAGTGAGTGTTGCTTCGGTAGCGCGCACTATGCCACCTTTGTGTCAAGCTAATAGCGTAATGCGCGGTACACTGCTGGAGGTAGTAAAAGGTAATATTGCCATGTGCTGCCTAGGCATGACAATTTTACCAGCAGTTAATGCATCAACCCCATATTGTAGTAATGCTAAAATGATGAAGTATATTATTTAAAATTAGCTGATCTATGTACATATTATGGCGTCGCCGGTAAGCTGGGCACAGAGTGAGCTGAATGCCGGCTCACCATGCTGCCGGTCAAATCACCCGGTGGCGTTAAATACTATTTCTGGTGTTCGTTGGATCCCTAATTACTGTATACTTATGCAGGGTGCACAGCATAGCACTAGTACTATGACAGCTCACAGCTTTGCCACTCGGCTTTTCTGTATTATCATTTTAAAGCAAAATAATACATAAGCTAGAGTTCCAAAAGAACCAATAGAGCATTGATAGGGCGACTACAAACATGATGAATAAAACAATATAACATTTTTTTTCAAATCCAGTAAGTCTCTAAATATTACACACTAGCTGATGACCCGGCGTTGCCAGGGTATGTGTTTGGCTGGTGTTGGCTGCGCCCACTTTTTCTAACCCTAACACACAATTACTCAATTACTCAATAACCAAGTTTGTAAGCTTTGCAGTCTTTGGCATCAATAATTTGCATTGAAATTAAACAAATCTGATTGGCTGTTTGTGGCTCCACCCCTTTTCCGAATTTTAACCCCAGTCACCCAATGACCAACTGTACCAGGTTTGAGGCTTGTGCCATTAACAGTGCAAGAATGGCAGTAATTAAATATTCCCCTTGAAAATCAATAGGTGAATTTGATTGGCTATTGTAGGCTTCACATACTTTTCTGAATATTAATCCCAGTTACCCAGTAACCAACTGTGCAAAGTTTGAGAACCCTGTCATTAACAGTGTCAGGCTTCTTGCACACTGTAAGCGATTCCGATTCAGATTCCGCTTTTTAATCAGTTTTTACCTCCGATTCCGATTTGCAGTGAGCAAACTGCACATCTGAATCGGAATCGGAAGTAAAAACAGATTAAAAAGCGGAATCTGAATCTGAATCGCTTACAGTGTGCAAGAAGCCTAATGGCTGCAGTTTACATTTTCCCAGTGAAATTTGTATTTGTCTCCACCCACTTTTTAGTTATGGGGATAAAATGTATCCTATTCCTGTATGTTATTCCAGGTAATGTACTATGTGTGTGCAAAATTTCATTCAAATCCGTTCAGCCATTGTTGTGTGATTGAGTAACAAACGTCCAAACATCCAAACTTTCCCATTTATAATATTAGTGAGATAATAAAAGAAAATGCACAGAAGTCTTTCATTTGGACAAGTGTTGCAGTTCCTTGAGAAAACTGGTACATTAAAGCAAGTAGGGTCACTGCATTACTCATTCCCTGTTCCTAGTAATTTATTCATATCCAGTGACAGAATTGCTAACCCAAAAGGTCACAGCGCGGAAATGCTAAAGAAGTTACATTCAGGTCCCCTGAAGGCATTCAATGCAAATCTGCAGTGTGCAGGAAGTAAATAATTACATTAATAAACAAAAGATCAGCCATCTTTGATCAAAAGTTTATTTTTCGTCACATACATACATACCTGAACAAACATGTCACATGTTTGCCATTGATTCCTTTCAGTCAGGCAACATGTATTTTTCCCTGCTAAGACCTGTTTCCAAAGTATCCAGCAGGGTTCAGCTGAAGAGATAAGCCCCTCACTTCCTGTCAATCAAATAAAAATGGAATCCTTCTTGAATCCCACTGACTTGCTGTGACACAGCGAGCTCCCCTGACCTAGAGGCCCTTTCTACGCTTTATTGGAATGAACTGATAGAATCCACGATGAAAACCCATTAGCCTTGAATTGGCCCAGCTGGGGTTGAGTCCTTGTTTTATCATTATCAGTAGTATACAGGTGCTCTTACACAGCAACAGCTTGTTTTACAATGAAAATGGCAATGCAGGCTTCTATAGCGTCTTGGTGTTGTTTTCAATGTACATATCAACTGAAACATAGAATATATAATAAGACAAGCAATACTTTAATCTACACGACTGACTATTCCTTGTCATTTTTTCCCTACCAAATCATATCAATTATTTTTTAACAGTCTAAACAACAAGCTAGTGTTTAACCAACATCTCTTATCAGTTTCTCGGCTCAATCTTGCAGCTCATTAAAAGCATCTCCATTTATCTGCTCTGTGTTACAGTCCTTAACTTTGGCACCACACAAAACAAGAAAGCCAATTTTGCTTTTCCCTGTGGTGTTAATTGGTAACACATGCTGCCTGCTTCTTCATTATGTCAATGTGTATGAAACTTCCATATTCATGTTGGCGAATTAACAAGGTTTCAAAAATGGGGCTGACAAAAAGCCAAGCATCCTTTCTTAAGACGCAGCTAATAAAAGTGTTATGCAATAGCAATATTATAATGATTCCATGCAGGATCCTTCTCTGGTTCTATTGGGATATTATTGTCAGTTTTACTGCTGTAATGTTAATATAATTGTAATAATATAGAATGCTATACAGTTAGAGCGGACCTGAACTCAGAACTTCCTCTCTACTATTAAAGATGCACAACAGCCTAATAACCTTTAAAGAAAAACATTTCTTTGTTACAGCAGAAACAAATCCTACAATAAATCTACACTGTTTCTACTTCCTGCTGTCATGGAAGCAGAGATATTGTTAACATCCTGTGCTTTCAAATGAGCTTATCTGCCGTGGCAGTCAGGTGACACAGCTCAGAGATCAAATTACAGTGGTGATTAGGCACAGATAAGGGGGATTAGACAGGCTAAATTCTCTAAATACATACAGGGTGTATTTCTCTGTTTCCCTTCTGTCCTGTGCAAGGGTTCAGGTCCACTTTAAACTGGTATCACTCATGTTTCTATATTTCAGCGATGTCTTCAAATGGATATTTAGACAACGGTCTGTTGTGTTGATTTGAACAGGGTGGCCCTGATCTTTATCAGCTAGGTTTCCTTTTTGTAACAGAGAAATACATATGCTATGATCCAGCCAGGCTTTACTTTCCTATTCTGTCAAATATAAAATGTGCTGCAAAGCTAAGTCTGGTAAAACAGTGACACCTAGCTTTTTATTTTGCTATATTACAAATGGAATAGAGAGATTTTTATATTTTAGGTTATTACAATGTAAAGAGATGGGGAAAGTCTGGGTGTGAGTTATACTGACATTGCAGCTATAGCTTATACGAGCCTATACTAAGCCACACAAACTCTCACACTATCCAGACTATCTGAAAAATGCCCCACTGTTTGCCCAGGTCTATAGTGCAGCAATGATTCTCATTCATGGTAAGAGATAACATTTTTTATTTACAGCTTGAAGTACAACATGCAGGATTAAATCAAATAAAACTGAGAATAAAACCTGTATGTACACGTATTATTATTATTATTATTATTATTATTATTATTATTATTATTATTATTATTATTACATTTCAACAGCAACTGGTTTGAGTGTATTAAGTGATAAAGATGCTTATTCTGCATTTAAAACTTTTTTCTGCTGTTATGGTTTGGAGTTATTACATACTATAGGAGCACTGGCCCTAGTGCCAAGCAGTGCTAAAAAGTTGAATGCTGGGAGTTCTTTTGAATGCTGGGAGTTCTTTTAAATGCTGGGAGTTCTTTTTATCTATAATATATTCCTCCTCTTCCATTTATTTCCCTGCCTAGCTGATCACTTGCGTTTACAAGCAAGGCTGAGGTGACTCAGTGATTGGATGTGTAAAATAAAAAAAAAGACTCTGGGAGGAGGGCAGCTAATGAATACACAATGAGCAAGAGAAGGGAGGGGGGAAACAAGAGTCAGGGAGGATATGCGTAGAAAAGGATTTTCTGCTTTTCCTTTGTAAAATTCACAGGAATCATTATGTGGATAGCACAATACATCTGTTATGTAAGTAGAGGTAGTATTTATCTACTTATATATGTGATTTTTATTTCTAGGTTAGCATGGGTGTCGTTTGTTCTTTAAGTCAACAACTTTTAGCTCTATTTTTTTTAAAGATCATAGAACAAGAACCTAAAAGCAAACCTGAACAGAGAGGGATATGGAGGTTTACATATGTACTTCCTTTTAAATAATGCCAATTGCCTGGCTGTCCTGCCTATCCTCTGCCAGGGCAGTTGCTAGTTTACACTGCACCCAGGACGAGGGTGCAAAAATTTCACCCATCCCCCCCTCCCTCCTATGAACTCGCGAACCCTTAAGCAGGCCATA
This sequence comes from Hyperolius riggenbachi, assembly GCF_040937935.1. Lineage (NCBI taxonomy): Eukaryota > Metazoa > Chordata > Amphibia > Anura > Hyperoliidae > Hyperolius > Hyperolius riggenbachi. The sequence goes on along the minus strand of NC_090652.1, from coordinate 130,097,371 downwards.
CACTTGACGATTATGTACTCGATTCGACCGATCGATCCGATATAGGTATCGAATCGGTTTCAAATCGGTGGCTTTTCGGGGCTGTTTCCGATCGATCGCGAACCGATAAGGATCGAAGCGTCGATCGGACCGGGCGGAAAATTTGGATCGATCTGTGGGCCATCGGTAACAGTTGTTTTACATTTCGATCGAACCGTGTACGACCGTGCGATTGGAAGGGGTGTTCCTACCTAAGATTGATATGTCCAGAGGGGCGTGGATCTGCTGAGGGGATGGAAGCTAGGTTTTTTTTTTTCCAGTGCTGAGCTGTTGTGAAGTTGTCTTGAAGCAGCTGTCCTTGCCAAGGATGTGGAAAGTTTCATTTTGGGCGTTATATATAAACGCGTGGTCAGTGCACAAAATCTATCTATATATATATATATATATAGATAGATAGATAGATATAGATATACACACACACACATATATATATATATATATATATATATAGATAGATAGATAGATAGATAGATAGATAGATAGATAGATAGATAGATAGATAGATACACACACATATATATATGTGTGTATATATATATATATATATATATATATATATATAAATAAAATGTCACTAATTTAACTGTATATCCTTTGCTTTTCTCCTAGGTTTCTCCTAGGTTCAAAGAAAACAAGGAGCATTGGAAGAAGGGACATTGGAAAACTAGTCCTGGGGTTCTTTTGCATGTCATTTTTGGGATAGCCTTTATTACGCATGTCATTTCCCTATCAATAAAGTGTTTTCTGTTATCTACACAGTTGTCAATATTGTATTTTTTTTACTACGTCACACACAAGCGTGAAATTACAAGTGTACAGATGCATGTGTCAACATCAAAGACAGTTCATGGGGAAGGTGAGTGCATACTCCCATTTTGATTTGCAGTGCTGTCGTTACATTCATGGTGTATGTAGCGCCTTTGTGGCCCAGTGGTGCGGAGTTTAACCACCCTGCCAATGACCACTATCAATGGGCGACTGATTTCATTGCTGCTGCCTTGTACAGGCAACAGGCAAGCACCATGTTTTCCTGGCAGTACTGTCCTGGCAGTACACACAGCTCCGTGGTCGGTCTGCTTGCCTGCAACTGCGGGTAAGCGGAGTGACTCTGTACTCTGTTCACCTTTTGTACGGCTCAAGCCGATGAGAGGACGGTAATCCTCGGTTTCCTATTGTACCTAATACATATTTGCATTTTATGTGTTGCAACGCGTATGTTTGTGCGCGTTGCAACACGCAGTACACAACACAACCTGTGCTCGGGATCACCGCTCCAACCACAGAAAAACACAGCCCGAACACAGGTCCAACCACAGAAAAACAGAGCCCGAGCACAGGTGTGTCTTCCGTCAAGGAGATTATTATGCTTCTTCCTAATGAGGGTTCTTGTTATGATGCCTTTGTAGTGTGTATTACGGGCCGCAGTCCTGCTTGTGTTAAATATTATCCTTTACGGGTCCTAAAAAGCCCAGTGCCATTTGCAGGACCCGTAAAGGACACGACAAATCCCACTTGTTTCTTAACAATTATTTACCTCGTTTGGTCCGCAAGAATGGTGTCACCCCCTCGGGGATCAGGATTTGATCCTCTTGGGCGACTTCTCTGGGTCAGCTGAGTAGCTGATGATCTGCTGTGTTGGTATGTGGGAAGGGGGGGGGGGGGGGGGTGGCAGGACGTAGAGCAGTGCGCTTGATTTCTCCTCATCCCGGAGCCTTGGAGAAAATGTCTTGCATCAAAGTGGTCCTCATGTCCGAAAAGGTTGGGGACCCCTGGGTTAAAGGACATCTATGCTTCAAGTATAGCTAAGATGGGGCCTTAAAAAGAAAATATACATACCTGAGGCTTCTTCCAGCCCCCTCTGGCCTGATCGCTAGCTCATCATCTTCAATCACTGCCTGGTTCTTCCGAATCCTGCCGGGTAAGTGGCCCAGTCGGTACACGCGCAGAATGCTGCAGACAACGGGAGTGTGCGAGTGGCCGTGCCGCGCATGCACAGCTGACCCTGGTCTGGAGGAATTTCCGGGGCCGTGTCCTTTACGGGTGCCATTTGCAGGACCCGTAAAGGACACGACAAGGTGATTTTTGCCCTAGAAACAAATCCCACTTGTTTATTACCATTTGTTTACCTTGGTTGGTCCACAAGAAAGGTGGCAGATGAAGTGAAACATGGGATTGTATAACAAAATCATCTCTCACCTTTCTCATAGGCCAATTATCCGTACACTCATACACAGTCGAATTACATTGAATACAACAACAAGCAGTTTGATTTTGACAACCATTTATTCCTTTGTTGCCACCATTTTTTCCTTGCCATCTTGGTCCAGCAACCATATTTCAAAAATTTGTTATAAAAAAAACGTACAAAACAGGAATATGGATAAGCCACAACGCCATACAAAAGTCATAGAAAGACAGAGATACAAGCCACATTAGAAGTCACATAACATATTAGTTTTCTTAGCAGCAAAAGGAAACTTTACATTATGTTACTAGGCAGAACATGTAAATTAGGGATATTGCGAAAATAGGCATGCAAAATATGCATAAAATCGTGTATAAGATACATAGGTTCTTTCATTTTCAGAAAAATCACATGTGATTTTCCGGATGGGAAAACGCAATTCTACAGTGGAAACGTAGCCATACAAAGGTTCCAATGAAAGCGGACCATATAGCAAAGATGATATTTTTTGTAACTACAAACTATTGTGTGCCGGCAAAGGTAAGGTGCAAGCAACATAAAAAAGTGAGTTTCATTTACCTGGGGCTTCTACCAGCCCCATGCAGCCATCCTGTGCTCTCATACTCACTCACTGCTGCTCCAGTCCCCCGCTGCCAGCTTGACGACCTCGGACGTCGGCTGGCGGCATTTAGAACATTTGTACACATTCCTGCTACTGCAGGAACAATAAAAAGCCTACATTTTAACGTGTCACTGGCTCCATGTGTACATGGTTACGCATTGAACCAGTAACGCATACAAATGTTATGCTATTGTTCCGGCACTGCCGAGAATGCGGACCAATGTACGCAATGCCTGGCGCAGACCTCCGAGGTCATCAAGCTGCCAGTGGGGGGGGGGGGGGGGGGGGTGGGAGCGGGACTGGAGCAGCAGTGAGTGAGTACGAGGGCACACGATGGCTGCATGGGTCTGGTAGAAGCCCTAGGAAAGTGAAACTCTTTATAAAATATGCATAAAATCGTTTATAAGATACATAGGTTCTTTCATTTTCAGAAAAATCACATGTGATTTCCCGGATGGGAAAACGCAATTGTACAGTGGAAACGTAGCCATACAAAGTTTCCAATGAAAGCGGACCATATAGCAAAGATGATATTTTTTGTAACTAAAAACTATTGTGTGCCCGCAGCAGCAGCAGCGTCCTGCAGCGATTAGCACATCACTGCTGCATTAACCTCCGATGTGTTCTGATGGGCCAAACACAGTTGCAGTACCAATGCCTTTACATTCCAGCGTAACGTATCGAATTTACATGATCTATTACCACTTCCCATGGGCTGGAGGAAGCCCAAGGTAAGTGGATTGGGTTTATTTGCATGTGCCTCAACCCTTCCTTTTAGAAAGGTAAGGTGCAAGCAACATAAAAAAGTGAGTTTTACTTACCTGGGGCTCCTACCAGCCCCATGCAGCCATCCTGTGCTCTCATACTCACTCACTGCTGCTCCAGTCCCCCGCTGCCAGCTTGACGACCTCGGACGTCCGCTGGCGGCATTTAGAAGATTTCTACACATTCCTGCTACTGCAGGAACAATAAAAAGCCTACATTTTAACGTGTCACTGGCTCCATGTGTACATGGTTACGCATTGAACCAGTAACGCATACAAATGTTATGCTATTGTTCCGGCACTGCCGAGAATGCGGACCAATGTACGCAATGCCTGGCGCAGACCTCCGAGGTCATCAAGCTGCCAGCGGGGGGGGGGGGGGGGGGGGTGGGAGCGGGACTGGAGCAGCAGTGAGTGAGTACGAGGGCACACGATGGCTGCATGGGTCTGGTAGAAGCCCTAGGAAAGTGAAACTCTTTATAAAATATGCATAAAATCGTGTATAAGATACATAGGTTCTTTCATTTTCAGAAAAATCACATGTGATTTTCCGGATGGGAAAACGCAATTGTACAGTGGAAACGTAGCCATACAAAGGTTCCAATGAAAGCGGACCATATAGCAAAGATGATATTTTTTGTAACTAAAAACTATTGTGTGCCCGCAGCAGCAGCAGCGTCCTGCAGCGATTAGCCCAAGTTTGTGCCTTTGTGTAGGCCCAAAAAACGTGTAATACGGCACCTTAACTGGTCACTTCAAAACAGACACAATAATGGTACAAAAAAAAACCCCAAAAAAAAATCACAGCTGGAGTACTGCAGCTCTTAAAGAAGAGACCTCCTCCTGCACTTTAAGTGCCATATTTCCAATGTGCTGCAGTTTCTGCAGCTTATGGTTGATCTCGACCATATCCTCCTCGACTCGGCGTAGCCTTTTCAAAATTTTCTTTTTCCTTTCAAAAAAATCTGTAAAAAAAAAAAAAACCATAAACCAATCAATAACAATGTTTTAGGACAACACCATGCTATGTAGCCATAGGTTCAACAGTACGTGGTGTTCTTGCCAAAGTCAGGTAGGTATACTTGTCCCAATATACATAAAGAGACATTGATCACCCTCTATAGCAAGCCTAGATGCCCTGATATCGCGATTGTTCTTGTACCAGTATCGTTTGTAAAATACATTTAGCACAGTACCGTATATACTCGGATAGAAGTCGACCACGTGTATAAGTCGACGCCCACATTTGACCCCCAAAAGCTGGTATTTTCTCAAGTCTAGTCTAGTCAGCCTTGGGGAGTTGATGGCTGCAGGTGGGGACTAGGGGTGGTTACTGGCTCTGCACTTGGGGTCCAGAAGTAATAATGGCTGCACTTGGGGAACAGAAGATAATGGCTGTAGTACATAAAACTCTGCAGCCATTAACTCCGCCTGCTCACCAGGTGCTGCTTCAGATTTTCACACTTCAACTCAGTGCTATGGCCAGTTTCCCCCTATAAACTCCACCTCCCCTTCCAGCTGCTATTGTGCCTGCCGCTCTCTCTCCGCAGGTGTCCCCTCTCTCCCCCGTGTTCACTGAATGAATGCAGTGTAGAAGCTACGTTACCTAATCCACCGCTGCGCGCTGTGTCCTCTGATCTCCTCTCCGCTCATGCCGGCGAGCCGTGGATGACGGAACGTATGTCACCTTTCTACACTGCATTGATTCACTGAACACGGGGGAGAGAGAACGGCAGCCACAATAGCAGCTGGAAGGGGAGGGGGAGTTTATAGGGAAAACTGGCCATAGCACTGAGTTGAACTGTGAAAATGTATGTAACTGAGTCCTACATTTCTCGAGTTGTAGTCGAGTATAGACGGTATTTATTTACCACAGTAGCAGTATAGTTGACCAAGTTTCGGTTGAATCGTTCACTCCGTAAATAAAGGATCGTGGGCCTACAATAGCAATGAGACCTGCCCTTGGCTACATAGCATAGTTGTTCCACTACACCTTGGACAACTATAGTTGTCCCAGTAACCTACTATACTATTCCCATAATAGCTACTCTACCGCTTCCAGTACTGTTATATAGCTCCCTCACTATACTTGCCAGAGTATAGAAATTCGCGTAGGACAAGTATAGCTACTATACATGCCTAATTGGACCAAGCATAGTTGTCGCCGTTCATCAATTTTCTATGTCCTGACACAGGCACTATATCGTTACCTACATTCTTTTTTGGTTTGGCAGATTGCCAACAGCCGTGTGACATGCTGTCATGTCAGTACAGTGTTTTTGGTAGAGCACTATACAACGACTTACCAGAACTGGAGGCTGTGCTGTCTTGGTCACTGTCGTTGTCGACTTGCACTGTAATGTCCTTCAGTTCTACAAGTACATAAAAGGGCAGAGGAGTTGGCACATAGGAGTTTGGTATTTTGGTTACATACAACTTTATCCATGAAAGGGCCGGCGGTGTTTTAGCAGCACACACCGCTGCTCGGTTTGTGCACCCGAATACGCAAATCGCAGCACTACCTCTACCTCTGGTCCCCGGATGACATGACTTCACTGGCTGTTACCCCACTGATGTGTTGCTGTCTCTATGATGACAGAAGTCATGTGATGGGGTCAGGTGCCTTTTTCATTGGCTCCTGAGTCTGTCATCCAATGTTAACCCAGGGCAATTGCTTACATGGAATGCCAGGACCAGGAGCCAATGAAAACGCCTCCTGGTGGGGGAGGCGTTTTCCGCCTCCCCCACCTCATTCCCAGTCCTTCATTGGACTAGTCAGCAATGCAATCGCGCAACGTCCCCCTCCTATTCACAACGTATTGTACTGTCAACCAAGAGTTCACTGGGTCGTTGGTTGGGCTCATACTTTCCTTGTTTGTTTTGGGGTGGAGTGGTGGTGGGGGGGGAGTAGGGGTTGGAGGGAGGCTGTCCTTTTCCCATGTCTGAGGGCATTTTTAGCATCCGGATTGGACTGCATCCTTCCGCTGTGAATAATAAATGTGCACATACAGGGATGCTTATTTACCTTCGATTGCAGCTGGCTGATCTTCAACGTTGTGAAAAGTGTCATTGGTGGTTAGAAGTGGGGGTGCTGTTGGCACATGGGCTGCGGAACCAATCAAAAACAACTGTGTCAGTCCACTGTTTTATACAGTTTTATCAAACCAAAGTACTCAATAGTGGGCAATCTCAAACCATTTGAAGCTGCTAGCATGACGGGAGCAGTGATGATCGACGAGTAATAATTCAAATAACCACGAGTATTTGTCTACCCGTCATTCTGTTGGTAAGTACCTGGTATTAGGGAAAATAGCCTGCATGCAAGTCAGTCACTAATCCCACGCAATTTGCATCCTAATGACGAGTACAAAACGACTCGTGGTTATTTGCCTCAGTACTCGTTTCTCATCAGTGGACGGGATAACCAAGTCAGTTTGCAAGAAAACCCGGGGTGAATGGGGCCTTACAGAGATCCACAGATGTAGAAAAATAATTTTCAAAATCTAGCTGGGGCTTCCTCCAGCCCCATAAGCCTTCCAGGCTTATGGGGCTGGAGGCAGTCCCAGCTATGTGTAAAAGCATTCCCTTTTTGGTAGCTACCTCCCTCTCTGGATCCCTTGATGAATAACATGAATCTGCGGACAGTGTGTCTCTTACCTTCAACGGCGCTTGTGGTTGAATTTCCGCCTTGGCTGACAATCTTCTGTAGCTCTGGTAATGGTACGGCAACAGGCTCTGCAAAGTGAAGACAAAAAAAATATGGCAATGTCACAGTGAGGACTTTTGGACCAGCATTTTTTTTACTATGCGTGCTTCACGGCGCGCATTAAAGGGAACCAGAGAGGATGAAATAAAGGTTTTCTACATACCTGGTCCTTCCTCCAGGGCCATACGCACGGTTCGTTCCCACGCCACCGTCCTCTGCTGCCTGGATCCGGCGTTAATGGGTCCCGTCATTGCCGCGAGCCGGCCAACGGGCGATTCTCATCATCGCAGGGCGCTCCCTCTATACAAGTACGCATGAGGCTGACAACTGCGCCGCCAAATGCGTAGGGGTATGGAGGGAACCCCTGTGCTGTGGCCAATTGGCCGCGTCCGCCTGCGGATCCAGGAAGCATAGGATGCCGGCGTGGGAACGATCCAGGCTTATGGGGATGGAAGAAGCACCAGGTATGTCTAAAATCCTTGGTCTTGGTTATTCCTCTCTGGTTCCCTTTAACGTCAGTACATGAAGCGGCATCACAATTCAACATTGGTTGCAGTCAATAATTGAGAATAAATGGGGAAAAATGGGTGCCCAAACAGGCTTGGGGACCAGGCATTGGAGTTGGATGTCAACAGATTTTGGCCCGGGGAGCGGTATCCAGACCTAATATTTCCCTGGGGACCGAAGTGGGAGGGAGTGGAGGGTTGGCGAATAAGGCGGAAGGGGGGGGGGGGGGTGTGTGGGGGGTTGTTGAGGGTGGTTGTCGGGTGGTCTTCTAAAAGCTATGTAGGTAGGTGGGTGTGGACAACATTTTTTCATTACCTGTATGGGTTTCTTTCTCCCTCGGTGGCGGACTTTGTGTCGGCAGGCAGCTCCTTGTCGTTTTTGTTGTCACTTGGCCTACAGAAGGAGAAAAAATTAATAGACACAAGATGGCAAGGACAGAGACAGGAATGGAGAGATGGAATGCAGTGTTGGTGGGATCGAGGGTAACCAAAAAGCGTTTATACTTACAAGTCTTGAACTCCTCTCTCACTCTGCTTAGGCAGCGGCGTTGTTTGTGCTTCAAGTCGTACCATTTCTTTATTAGTGCACTGCGTTCTCGCACCTTCCCCAATTTCTCCCTCAACTCTTCCACCACTTTGTCTAATATTTTATTCTTGCGGATGTTTGGATGGCGGTAGGTGCCCAGAACACAGTCATAATCTCTGCTATCAAAGTGGCGCACAAGAATCCTTACTTCTCCCTTGGTCATAGGAGAACACTTATGTCGTGTGTTCAGCTTCTTCTTCTTTGGTTCAACTTTTGCATACTTTTTCTCTTTTTTGGGATTATCATCATGTGCAGCGTCAGTCGCACCTTTCTTACGGTGTTCAGTGACAGGCTGCGCAATGGCATCGGCAAACGACAATTTCTGCCGTTTGGCAGGCGACTTCTGTTCGGTCGATCTCCTTTTACATGGATCTTTGGTGGAACGAGAATTGGAACAGACATTGGTGGTCTTTGTGGACACTGTCACATTGTCTGCTGTTGTTTTTGCAACGGCAGTGTTTGTATGGTGTGTTTTTTTGTTTGTTTTTGGCATTTTACTTTTTCTGGAGTGTGCCGTAACATTGGTGCACTTAGTGACGCTCTTTGACACACTGTGATTGACAGTTTGTGGTACAGTGACTTTTGGACACGAAGGCTTTGATTCTGTTCGTCGCACTTTACAGCTTTCATTGGTGGCCTTGGTGGCTTGCTTAGATACACGCCCAGTGGCGTTACTTCTGTGTCCAAGTGTCTGTGTATTTAAAGCAGTTGTGGTGCGTAGCGTGCCAGGTGTATTGTCATTGGTGGTTTCCGTGGCATCACGCGACATATGTGTGCGATTGTGTGTTCTTGAAACTGACAGTGCTTGTTTTGGCTCCTGCTCATTGTTCTTTTTTAAACCGTGGTGCGTTGGCATTGTCTCAACTGTGTTGGCAGCTTTTGTTGATTCACGTGCAGCTGGCATGGCTTTGTTGCCTTGGTCGGCTAGAAATGGTACCCCATCACTATCATTGGTGGTTTTCGTGGCATGTGTGCGATTGTGGTTTCTTGCAACTGACTGTGCTTGTTTTGCCTCGTTTCTTTTTATGCCATGCTGCGTTGTCATCATCTCTGGTGTGTTGGCAACGTTTTCGGATTGATGGGCAACTGGCAGGGCTTTCTGTTTGCTTTGGTGGGCTTCAAAAGGTCCCCCATGTGACCCTGCGGCCTGTACGCCTTGTGTATCTTTCAAGAGTCCGCCTGGGACCTCATGCTGGCCATGTTGTCCTACCTGTTGTCCTTCACGCGTCGGTTTACCTTTTGATGTGTGTCCTCCACCCCCCTCATCTGCCTCTTCCACTTCGGAGTCATGCTGGGAAGCCATTGTGTCCAGCAGACAGTGCGACGACACAGCACCTTTGTTCGTGCCGCCTGCCACGTGCAACGCCGTCTTCTGAGCCTCGGGCATTGGCTCCCGAAGTCTTGTAGCGCGGCGGGGAAAATGGATGACTCCGCCCCCGACGTACGTCGGCCGTCAGCTGCGTGCAGGAGAAGCGATTAAAAAAAAAAAAAAATTCATTCTGAATCGTACATAGAAAAATAGTGCCCACATGTGGAATATTATACACTGAACACTGCATTTGAATCGCCCAACCATTTTTGTCATACTTTGCGTGCGAAGGGGGGGGGGGGGGGGTTCACAAGCCCAAAATAAAACATTGTTTGTACTGTTTATTACACGCAAATTGGAATGTGGTTCGTTTTGTACATCGATAATTTGTAGAATTCGTGAGAATCGGAACATATGTGGTATTGTAGAATCGTCAATGTCGACAATATTGGAATTCTTGAGAATCTGAACATTTGTACAAAATGTGCAATCGTCAATGCCGATACTTTGTGAATTCTTGAGAATCGGTTCATTTTTTTGGCATCCAATGAATGGAAGAACAATGGAAACGTCAATGAATTGAAGAACAATGGAAACGTGCGTGCCCTCATTAGCCCAAACAAATGCTTGAAAACATCAAAGCAAACAACTACATGACCCACCCCCCCTATTGACAAAGCAATACACAGTTCCTACTGTCCATTCTGCAGTGTGCTTTGTTGAGTGGAGGCCTCAGTGAGAAGTCTGTGCAGAGCCACTGTGTGTATTGCGATTGAAGACCAACACATTTTATGTAAGTTTTCCATTATGAGGACAAATTGTAGTGTTGTATGGGGTAATGTTTCAACAAATTATGGGTATGTTTGATGTGGCCCATGATAAAGAAGTAACATTTTTGGTGTTTTTTTGTTCTCCATAGAATGCCACGTCCCAGAAGCACTCCCACGATGACAGCAGAACAATTGCGGGTATTCATAGAGATGTACCAGGCCCGGCCGAGTTTGTGGCAGAAACAATGCAAGGATTATTCCAACCGGTACAAGAAGGACGCTGATTACGAGGCACTCGCAGAATACTGCCGTACCTTTCTCCCTGAAGCCACGGTCAGCTTTGTAAAGAAGAAAATTGCAAATCTGCGGACAGTGTACAAAAAAGAAACGTATAAAGAACAGGACAGCAGGCGATCGGGTGCTGGTAGTGAGGAGGTATACCATTCAACTTTGTGGTACTACTCGCTACTGAGTTTTGTAAGGGATCAAGACCTGGACCATGAATCTATGGGTTCAATGCAGCAAACGGATTATTTGGATGAGCAAGATTCTGCCTTGGCTTCAACACCTGATGACATCCTGGACAGTGGGACGGTATGTTACGAAAATGCATTGTATGAACTGTACATTCCATCATTATTCAAACAGTGTGTTAAAAGGTCAGGATTTTATTATATGTTGTTGAGCTGAAAAAGTAATTAACGATTAATTTGCTACACAGCAAATGGCGTTAGAGGTGGAGCGCTAGCAGCTCCCACTAATTTGGGCCCCCCCCGCACGGAGTGAGTTGTCAGCGCGTGTTGCGGCTATACAAAGTATGGTCCACAACACGCGTTGATAGCTCAGTTGGTGTGACGGCATGCAACTGGTATTTGCTGCTACCTACCACCTAGCAATATTTACTGAAGTGAGCCCTATATGTCTGAACATAGTGGCATAGCAGTAGGCCTTGCATACTTCTTTTATTGAGTGGGGGGGATGTAGGACATGGGAGGGCGGGGGGTTGTAGGGAGGGTAAACGATGGTTACAGTGCTACAAGAGAAACAAAGGCACTGCCGTTTTTGGTAGCGCATTGTTTATCGAGCGTTGTCAAATGTTCGCACACTACACAGCACACGATGCGGCGCTGTAGGCGCGTTGTGTCCAATAACTTACATTGTGCAGTACGCCTCTAAACGTTGCAGCAATCGCTGCGCAGTGCACCACTATGTCGCCTTAAGCAGGGTACAGATGTGTACAACATTTCCACAAAAGGAATATGCAGTGGGTAGTGAACTATGACTATTTACAGCGAATTGTGTTCCTCTCTGTCTCAAGCATGTGAAATGGTGTAACGTTTTCATGTTCTTCTTTTATGCAGTCTTTGGAAGAAGACACAAGCATCGTGGAAGCCACACCCAACCTCACGACAAGTACACCCACGTCTTCTTCAAGACCCGCTGGGTCCCAGAGTTTGCGGGCGAACAACCGGCGAAAGAGAGGCAATAATTCTTCCAGTGGCACTGAGCCCATAGCCGTTCTAGAAAATTTTTTCCAATCCCGACAAAGTGACGAGTTTGATTGTGTGGGACAAGCTATGGCCAAAAAATTGCGAAACTTGGACCCCGAACAGAGGGCTGCTTGTCAGGTGTGCCTATCACAACTCTTTAGCCTGGCAGAGAGGAAAAAATTGGACCCAGACAACCCACTTGCACTGTTTACCCCATATATATAGACATGTATGTATGGATGTATGTATGTATGTATGTATGTATGTATGTATGTACGCATAGATGTATGTATGCATAGATGTATGTATGTATGTATGTATGCATAGATGTATGTATGCATATATGTATGTATGTATGCATATATGTATGTATGCATAGATGTATGTATGCATAGATGTACCTATGTATGTATGTATGTATAGATGAATACATACATACCTATATATCTTAATCTATATCTATCGAGAGAGAGAAAAATAAAGAGAGAGAGAGAGAGAGAGAGAGAGAGAGAGAGAGAGAGAGAGAGAAATAGAAAAAGAGAGGTAAATATACATACATATATATACACATGTATGTATGTAAGCATGCATGCATGGATGTACAGATACATACATACATGCATGCATGCAGATATATATATATATATGTGTAGGTATGTATATATATATATATATATATATATATATATATATATATATATATATATATATATATATATATATACAGATATATATATATGTGTAGGTATGTATATATGTAGGTATGTATATATGTAGGTATGTATGTATATTTTTTTGCAGGTATGTATGTATGTATGTAATCATACATGCATACATAACAAGATATATCCATACCTACATATATAGCTAGATACCTATATCTATATATATATATATTTGTATATACATAGAGAGACAGAGAAACAGATATACATGCATACATAACATATATATAGACATGTATGTATGGATGTATGTATGTATGTATGTATGTATGTACGCATAGATGTATGTATGCATAGATGTTTGTATGTATGCATAGATGTATGTATGCATAGATGTATGTATGCATATATGTATGTATGCATAGATGTATGTATGCATAGATGTACGTACGTATGTATGTATGTATGTATAGATGAATACATACATACATATATATCTTAATCTATATCTATCGAGAGAGAGAAAAAGAAAGAGACAGAGAAAGAGAGAGAGAGAGAGAGAGAGAGAGAGAGAGAGAGAGAGATAGTAAAAGAGAGGTATATATACATACATATATATACACATGTATGTATGTAAGCATGCATGCATGGATGTACAGATACATACATACATGCATGCATGCAGAGATACATACCTAGATATATATACATATATATATATATATATATATATATATATATATTTATATATATATATATATATATGGAGAGATATATAGAGGTATGTATATATATATATATATATATATATATTTATATATATATATATATATATATATATATATATATATATATATATATATATATATATAGCTATTTATATACATAGATCTATGTATACACAGAAAGTTCCACCCCCATTTGGAAACTCACTTCTTGCATAGTTCACGAAACCCATCTTGGTGAGGCCAGCAAACCTCGTACAGTAGAGTGGCCCTTCTTGGCTCAAGCGTGGTAAGGATGCCACGGCCGTTGGGTTGGGTATGGTGTAGCGCTGATGTATGAATGTTCCTACGCAGTGCAGTGCCCGATGCGTACTTTACCGCGTAGTGCCCATTACCTTATACTGTGCACTGCGTGTGTAAAATGTGTACAATTTCGCATGGCCCAGTGCACAGCGCACAAACATTGTGTTGCGAGCAAAAACAACCCACGCAGTACAACGACCGGCTGGGCTGCTACGCTACACGCGCTTTGATGAATCAGGCTCTGAGGTCATGATTCACAACAATGCGCCTCTTTCACCCAAAGCGCTTTGGTCAATCAGGCACATAGGTCATGATTAAAAAGTATGTGCCTGCTTTTTACCAAACTCTAATTGTAAGCATACTGTGTTGGATCACACCGTTTGGAAAATCAGGCACACAGGTCATGATTAAAAAGTATGTGCCTGCTTTACCAAACTATAATTGTAAGCATACTGTGTTGGATCACATCGTTTGGAGAACAACAATTTGGAAAAACATCATTATTAAGAAAAATGTGCCTTCAATTCAGACAAATTTTAATTTTTATGAAACAGGGGAAAAAAAACAGGACCATTAGCACTTCCAAACACAAACAACGCAATGTATGATACAATTGTTCAAACAATCATAGCTGCTTGCCACGTGACAGCCCCATCACCCATAAAGTAACGAACATATTGATCTCTATTCTCCTGCAAGGAAGCACAGGTCCGAACCGGTGCCGAGGGGGGAATGTCTGCAAGGGCCGAAGGTTCTGAACGCCAGGCTCCTGGAATTATCACCCCAGTATTTAAGTCCTCAAAGTCCACGGATTGGGGCGGCATGTAGCCAGCGGCATTGTTCCGGCGTAGAAAATTGTGCAAAAGACAGCATGCAAACACTATTTTTTCAACTTTCGCTGGGGCTACATTCATACAAGTATGAAAGATGCGAAAGCGCTGTGCCATAATTCCAAAAGCGTTCTCAACAACCCTCCTTGCCCGTGACAAGCGGTAGTTAAAGATCTTCCGTTGTTCCGTCAACCCCCGGAATGGGAATGGCCTTAGCATGTTTTCACCTAAGGCAAATGCCTCATCTGCTACAAAATTAAAGTTGAGACCATGCACGGTTTGATCATTGTTTGGCAAACGCAGTAGTTTATCCTTCAGCCTTCGACCGAATACGGTGCGTTCAAGAACTCCGCCATCTGACATGCGTCCCGGCTTCCCAACATCGACCATCACAAACTCATACTTTGCATTAGCCACCGCCATCAAGATGATGCTGAAGAAGCCTTTATAATTGTAGTACATAGATCCAGATTTTGCTGGAGCCGCGATCCGCACATGTTTGCCATCTAGGGCTCCTCCGCAGTTTGGAAACTGCCACAAGTCCTGGAACTGTGTGGCCACAAGATTCCATTCCTCTGGGGTGTTTGGCAGCTGAGGATAGTAAAAGAAATGATTATTTTCAAAAACGTTGGCAATTCTTTTCATATACAACGTGAAACACCAGATGAGCTTGATTCATCAAACCGCGGTAGACGTTACCTTCCGAGCGCTAGCACCTACCACATAGTGCCCCCTCCCGCTGCGCGGACTAAGCTGTCTGCGCGTGTTGGGGCCAATAATTTGTATAGCCGCAACAGGCGCTGACAGCTCAGTACAAATGGGGGGGCACCATGTGGTACCTGCTATCGCTCGGTACCGTCGAACGCGTTTAGATGAATCAAGCACGATTAATAATTCAATACACACCCCCCTATTAAAGGAATAGTGTTTATTTACAGACAGCTGACCTGAGTGTGCTCAGGTAGCTGACCTGAGTGTGCTCAGACATTTCACAGCGGTACGTTGTTTTACACGCATACTGCCCATTCATTTCTATTGGGCACTATGCGCCTAAAATGACACATCGAATGGTCCGTATTTCTCAATAAATTTACATGCCTGCTTAGCGCACTTTCGTGAATCAGGCCCCTAAAAGCCAGGGCAATCAGCCTAGCCCCATTCGCACCGCTAGCCGGATGACCTTACTCCTTTTTGCCATGCCGGGAAGGGGGCACCTCAAAGGCCCCCTCCCCCGCGACCCCTCCTCTCTACAAAGCCCGAGATGCACACTTTGTGCAATCAGTATAATTGAAATACAGTTTTCATCACCAGTAAAACGCACAATTAACAAAAAAAAGGAACAAACACTTAAAACCTCGCCCTCATGCTATGAATAGCAGGCTTCATTGAATTGACCTATGTTCACAAACACGAGGTGATGTGGACAGTGGCCCAGGAGAGGACTACAGCAAAAAGGTATTGGATAGGGTTGTATAAAATAAAAAACACTTACCCGCATATAATCTCGCACAAGAACATCGATAATTGCCTGGCATGTCTCAGGGATAATCCGTCCAAGTGCCTGCGCGGAAATCGCCATCGAAAACTTCAAATCCTCGTAAGTACGACCCGTGGCAAGGAAGCGCAGGGTGACGGCAAGGCGCTCCTCTGGTGTAATGGCTTGACGCATCCTCGTATCCTGCTTTGCAATGTACGGACTTACTTTCTCCAGCAGACACTGGAAATTTGCATCGGACATGCGGAGGTAATTACGAAAGTCCTCTGGGTTATTTACCCGCAGTTCATTCAATAAACTCACATCAGAGTATCTGTCCCGCTGTAGAAGCCAGTTTTTGCTCCACACTATCCTTTTCCGTTTCCTTTTGCGCCTGTTCTCTAAACTTTGTGCCAGGCATACAGCTCCAACGAGTGTTTCCGCATCCCAGTCGCTCAAATCCATCGTGCTATGATCAAAAATTCCTTCTACAGAGAGCAGAGTACCTTTGTAACCACACTGGAAGCAGACTGAAGCAGACTGAAAACCACGAGGCACAAGGCATACAATAGAAGAATAGAACAATACAACAAAAGGAATTCCAAAACTACAAACGCCCCTGCAGTAAACCCCACCCTTGTACAAACCCCCCTCTAGCTTTGCATACTCGATCGGACATGAATCAGATGCATTCTGAAGAAGTCGATGGTTAATTTCGATAGCGTCAAACGCGATCGAACGGCAATGAATCGGCAAGAAAATGGCCACGTATTCGATTCCTTTCAGAGCGATTCTACAAATTTTTAAGATCGATCGAGGCATCGATCTGTGCACAATCGTCAAGTGTATGGGCACCTTTACTCTTTAAGGACAGTCTCACAGCTACAGGTCACAAGTAGATCTGCCTACTTAGTAGTGACCAGCTCCCTAGCGGTTATGTCCTTCTGCCTGTCCTTCCCCCCCCCCTCTTCTACTTGCCGGTCTGCGCCCAGGGCGGTCGCTCTTCTTGCACTGCTCATGAAACGGCCCGTCCTCTGCCTTTAATACTTTTAGACATAGACCCTTAACAAGCATGCATATTATGTGCTGTTTCTGAAGTCTGACTGGATTAGCTGCATGTATGTTTAAAGAACAACTTTCAAAGAAACAGTTTTTCTGTAAATCCTACATACCTACAGAGCTTTAGCCAGCAACACTAAAATGCTTTTTCAGAACTCTATCAGCACAGCTTGTGTGAAAAAAGCTGTGTTTACCAGCTTTTTTTTTAACAATGTTGTGTCGGCATCAGGGGGAGGGTGAGGCCGAGCTGAACTGTAACCTGGCTGTAAACTGTTTACTTTACACTGCAAGGCTAAGAGAGACACACAGACAGGAACACAGAGCTTCAGCTGCTGATTATATACACACATTTGAAGCTATATTTCTGCTTTCTATCATTCTGAACAGATTCCAGTGACAGTATTAGAACCAGTGAAGATTTTTTCTGTATGCTGGATGTGCTGGGCACAGTCCTCCATGGTAACGCCCCCAGTGAGAACTGTTTCCTGTAAATGTCATTTTCTTTATATAAAACATGAAAAGATTGAAAAAAATCATTTGTATTGCTATTTGCTAGTAATTACCTGAAATATATGTGGCATTTAGAATTTTAGTTAACTTTGATAGTTGTCCTTTAAGGACTGGTACATGCTGTCTGCATTTTGCGCTGCTCTTGCCTTTTGAAAACCATTCTCATTCAATTGAATTTGAATTACAGCAAAATCATGGCAAAAATACATCGATTTTGAAACATAACTGCAAAATTGTCACAATCAATTTCATTATTATTTTCTGGATTTATATAGCACCAACATATTATGCAGTGCAGTACAATACATAAGATTACAGACAATGATAACAGGGGTGACCGACAACATAATACAGGTGATAAGCAATAAGATACAACAACACAATACAGGCAATGACACAATGCCAGATCATACACTGGAGTGGTAGTCCCAATATACAAGTTCACATTATTCTGGGTAGAGTGCACAATCAAGTATGATATCCAAGTAGAGAGGGCCTTGCCAAAGGCTTACAAACTAGAGGCAGGGAGTGGTGACATGAAAGGATGTTCTTGGCAAAGAGAGTTAGGAACGCATTGAAGTGGGGTAGGCCTCCTTGAAGAGGTGAGTTTCGAGGGCTTGTTTGAAGGTGTTGAAGGAGAGGGTAAGCCTGATGGGCAGTGGAAGACAGTTCCACGGGATGGGTGCAGTTCCAGTGAAGTTCTGTAATCATGCATGGGAGTGCGAGATGTGTGGGGTGGTTAGGAGGAAGTTGTTGGAGGAACAAAGTGGGCAGCCAATTGTGTATCTGCTGACCAGGTCAGAAATGTAAGTCAGGACTGCCATGGTTTTTTCAAAATTGAGGCATTTTTGACAAAATTCTCATTCAAGTGAATGAGAATATGTTTTTTAAAATGCAAAACTCAGCCACTGTGTATCAGGCCTAAAAGGAAATAAAATGGCATTCACCATATGTCTCTCACTTCCCTTCAGGTTCCCTTTAAAGTTTTATTTGAGATAGTATACCAGGATCCCTTATTACTAATTATGTCACCAGCGTTTAATAGACATTAGGAATTGTCTATATGTTGAACATTGCAAAGTTTAGTAAATTCTCTGAAACTGAAAACATTGGACTGTCATATTGACATACTGGAGGTGACATCCAAATTTAAATAAATTCAGTATACAGAGCAATAGAGGGGAACTTCCCCAACTAATAAGTCCCTGGTAGGGATAGTTGGGAATGCTGATTTTCAATTCCGTCAAAATTTTTATTTCTGAAAATGACGAATAATGATACCGAGGCATATTGATGGTAATTCGATTTCTGATTCTGATTTCCAAAATTCCGAAACTTCGGACTAGTTACTCTAAGGCCCGGCTCACATTAGCGGTCGCCGTCCGGAATCGCCGCGCCGAAGCCGGACCGCATGCAGAACGGACGGAACGGACGCACGGCATAGCAATGAAAGCCTATGCGTCCGTTCACATGCGTCCGTTTCGTCCGGACCGGATCCGGACCGGATCCGGACTCCGGCATAAGACCCAACATGCGCTTTTTTTTGGTCCGGCTCCTCCGGCAGCCATATCCGGAGCGGAGCCGGACTGCACCATCCGGCCAATACAAACCAATGAGAACCGGAGAGCGCACAACACACTGGCTAAAAATCCGGATGTTCTACCCCACTTTCTATGCGTATTGTAGCGGCGATTTTGGATGGGGACACATGGGCAAGCATTTTGGAGTGGAGCAGCAGTGACTTTAAACGTGCTGGAGATGTTGGCAGTATGTCGGAGGTGGAGGTGAGTGCTAAACAGCGGAGGGCCTGATTCCACAGGTCCACCTTCTGCTGACCTCCCAGACCCCAACATTTTTATTCGGTTTCTACTATCTTTTGCCAAACGGATCCGGATCGCATCCTGATGAACACCTGATGCAACCTGACCGGATCCGGATCGGATCCGGATCAGAACCGTACGGTTCCGATCCGGATCCGGTCAGGTCATCCGGTCCGTTTGGCAGAGAACTGCAAGTGTGAACCGGCCCTAATTGGCTTATTTGGTCTAAAATTCTGAAATACTCAGTAGTATTGGACCAATCAGAGAATATGGCAATTTACAGTGAACATCGGGAAACCACAGAAATATTAAACCAATCAGAAAACTCAAAAATACTTGGTAGTATCCGAGTATTGTTATTACCAAGTTCCGATTTTCAGATCAGAAACCCTATTTCCAAATGAAAAATTGGAAAATGTAATTCCAATGGGAATTTCCGACCATCCCTACTCCCTGGTAGAAGATGAGGAAAAATGACCACTAACTGTGATTGCTACAGGTGAAGCAGTACTAGAACCAGGGAATATAACAAAATCTAGCCTTAGCAATACCACCTCAAGAATAGATAAGGATTAAATGTAGGCAAGATATGGGATCACTGGAACAGTCAAAAAGCACTAGTAAAGACAATGTCACCTAAGCTTTTGTCAGTAATCTACAGTTTGGTGTGGAGGACCAGGAGAACAGGCAATGCAGGTACAACATTCAGTAGTCTTTCTCCCTGAGAAAGTGCATGACTATAAACCTGAAACATTTGCAAAATAACTTTTCATCCAGTTGTTGATCAGGGAGTTTTTTTTTTCGCCAGCATCTCAGTGCATATTTCTTTTTAAACTAGCAGCACTATCTTACAAACTGCCTGGGTCTGAGGTCCCATCAGATTTGAAAACATTACCCTGTGCTTTTATCTGGACTATGTAGCAGAAGCAAAAATGCAATATGTAATTCACCTCTGCAAAAAGAAAATTAAAAGATTTCCAAGTGCATATTATGGGCATGTGATACCCATTTAAAGTATCAGATGGCAGTAGATCACTCAGGGCCGGTTTAAGCCACACGGGGGTCCTGGGGCAAAAGTAACTTGGGGCCCCCCTACATCTCCCCCCCCCCACAGCAAAGTCAGCCACCAAACTGACTGCTGCCCCTCGTGGTCTCGCATAGACTTCCCCCATGGCCCCCGCACATTGTGTAGCTTAGCTGCCTTGTAATAACTCACCTGTATCAGCTTCTCCATCCTGTGTTTTGCCTTCAGCCCTGCTGCCCGTGTCTCCTCCATCCAGCACATGTTACATGTAAATAACATGCACAGGGTCATAGAGGCAGGCAGCGTGGCTGAACAGGGAGTACAGGATGGAGCTGCTGCAGGGACAGGTGAGTTATTACAAGGCAGATGGGTAGGAATGTAACTACATCAGGCCCCTCTGCAGAGATTTATTGGTGGACACCCCCTTGGACCAGAACAGAGACATACCAGCAGAATCAATCAGTAAAGAAAATAAGAGTGTCACCCAAGAACGTCCCACAAAGCTACCTCTGCTATGTTCCAACAATCTATTCAGTCAACTATTCAGACATTTAAAAGGATTGCACTTTTATTTAGCTTTCCTGTATGACAAGAAGACACACCAACACTAGGGGAAGAGGGAAACAAAGGTGAATGAGGGAGGGCAGGTGCACACCAAGAGGGCTTCTGAGCGTTTTTCAAATCAAAGCACTTGGCTAATGTTACCCTATGACAGTGTTCTCACAGCAGCGTTACACTGCATGTAGCATTTTTTTGAGCAATTCATTCAAAAATCGCTCTGAAAATCGTTTCACAAAATCGCACTCACAAATTGCTAGCCATTGCTATTGCGATTTTGGCGTGTACTATCACAGAGAGAGGAGAAGTGGAGAGAAATTGAGACTAGCCTGAGATGGAGCAGAGAGCTTATCTGTATTGCAGTCCCACATCACACAGAGGCTACTTGCCTGCAATATGATTCCTGTCCCTGCCAGTCTCTCACACAAGTCAGAAAGCAGCCCTCCTGGAGTCTAGGGACTGTCAAAAACTTTTCATCTTGTATAACACCTAATCTACACATGCAGTCATTATAACGATGGGGGGAGACAAGACAGATGTTTGCCCAAGGACCCTCCAGGCAAGCTCTGCATCATGCTGTGTATATTTACCAGCTTGCCTGCCCTCTAATTGCACTTTTATCAGCTTGTCTTATGTTTCACATTGCCTTACAACAACAAACCTGAATACACCAGACACCAGACCAGCCCTAAATCACTGAATAAAAGGCGGCCTGGGGGGAGATGGCCCCCCTTTCCCCCTGGCCAGTGTGGGTCTGCCTGCCACTGCTGCTGAGCTGAACATGCAGGCATATGGGAACAGTCTGAAAGACCACCGGGGGGGCCCAGCAGAGGTCAGAGGCCCCAGGGCATTTGCCCCTTTTGCCTCTATGGTAGCGCTGGCTCTGAGATCACTGCTTATCCATGAGATGGCCAGTGAAATCCAGCCATCTCCTTCTCCTGATGCTCGTAGCATTTATGTAAACTGTCCACTGAGCAGGGGCATTGCTAGCCACAAAGAGGGGTGGCACATGCCCCGGATCAATTCTGCAGTGCCCCGGATGTTCCCCAAGTAGAGTCAGCTGTGATGCTTCAATGGGGGGGCATGCTGGGAGCTGTGGTGCATCAATCAGGGGTATTATGAGTGCTGTGGTGCCTCTATGTGGGCATACTGGGTGCTGTGGTGCCATGCTGGGCCCTGTGATGCCTTTATGGGGGCATGCAGGGAGCTGTGGTTCTTCTATGGGGCATGCTGGGAGTTGTGGTGCCTCAATGGAAGGCCAGTGGGAACATGGGATGGTGTCCAGTTGATGGTCAGGGAATGCTATGGAGGAACTGCCAGATAACCTGGCAGCAGGCCAGCCTGCCCAGAAAAAAAGCCAAACCAGCCAGCACAGAAGCCAAGTAACTCTGCCTAGTTATGTTTAAATGACACTACCTATTTATGTGATATGCTGCATTTTTGGATTTTTTTTTTTTGTATTAAGGGAAAGGGGGCTTCATCCAACATTTTGCTGGGCTGGCCTACTTAGACCGCTGTAAGGTTTATGTAAATTTAGCTCCACCCATGACCACACTCACATTCTAGTACATGGCCACACCTATTTTCCAGCTAAAGTGCCCCAAAAGTGCCCCAGATCTCTTAGGATCCTAGCAATGCCACTGCCTCTGAGCCCCAATAAGAAGGATCATCTGCTTTGTCCTCATCTCATTCCCAAGGTTTTTCCACTTTTATTACCTCTGACACTTCCAGCAAAGTGCCTTTCATATTTTGATAAGGTCGCAGACCTTCTCTAACCCTCTGAACAAGGGGCTATTGCATGAGCTAATATAGCCCCATTTAGTTGAAATGCTACTCTGTGGCTAAGAAATACCCCATTCCATTGAGTGGGTTTTAAATCTCCATTGGGATCTTTTTTACTTCTGCATTGGAACATACCAGGCCATGCCATGCAGGAACAGATTTCCAGACTACCTCCCCCTTTATTTGGTGGACCCTTTACTTTTGTTCTCTCTCATGTGCTATGGGTATCTTCCCTCTAGTCCTCTGTTTGGTTTAAACGTTGCTGCCCAGGCCTGGACATGCAAAAATGGTGCTGGGAAATTTGGGAACAGGTTGAAGCCGAAAAATGGTGCGGTCTGCTCCAGCAAAAGTTAATTACTATTCCCCCTCAGAGCCACCATGGACTCAGGAGGAAAGACATAATTTGGCTTCCAGCTGTTGCTGGTGGCCAAATTACGCTGTTTTAAGGTCATTTGGGCTTTATCTTTTGACGGCGCCCAAATTACTGTCTGAGCGTCGCTATAGCCGTAATTTACAATACAGCAACATGTCAACTTAAAATTGTGATATTGTCTAGAATCATGCATGTTATTCAACAGCACTCACCAGTTTATCTTCCCTTTGAAATATTTTTAAACTTTCAATCAACATTTTTCAAGGATTAGAGTTGTTCATTGATGGAGAAATTGTCAGATCAGGGAGTGTAGCACTTCCCCTACTCATACCCATACTGTATGACTACTCAGCTGGCCCAGCTAGCTTCTTGGTTCATGGATGGGGCTAGTGTTGGGCGAACAGTGTTCGCCACTGTTCGGGTTCTGCAGAACATCACCCTGTTCGGGTGATGTTCGAGTTCGGCCGAACACCTGATGGTGTTTGGCCAAACTGTTCGGCCATATGGCCGAACTAAGAGCGCATGGCCGAACGTTACCCGAACGTTCGGCTAGCGCTGTGATTGGCCGAACGGGTCACGTGTAGTGTTGGGCGAACATCTAGATGTTCGGGTTCGGGCCGAACATGGCCGCGATGTTCGGGTGTTCGAGCCGAACTCCGAACATAATGGAAGTCAATGGGGACCCGAACTTTCGTGCTTTGTAAAGCCTCCTTATATGCTACATACCCCAAATTTACAGGGTATGTGCACCTTGGGAGTGGGTACAAGAGGAAAAAAAATTAGCAAAAAGAGCTTATAGTTTTTGAGAAAATCGATTTTAAAGTTTCAAAGGGAAAACTGTCTTTTAAATGCGGGAAATGTCTGTTTTCTTTGCACAGGTAACATGCTTTTTGTCAGCATGCAGTCATAAATGTAATACATATAAGAGGTTCCAGGAAAAGGGACCGGTAACGCTAACCCAGCAGCAGCACACGTGATGGAACAGGAGGAGGGTGGCGCAGGAGGAGAAGGCCACGCTTTGAGACACAACAACCCAGGCCTTGCATGAGGACAAGAAGTGTGCGGATAGCAATTTGCGTTTTGTCGCCATGCAGTCATAAATGTAATACAGATGAGAGGTTCAATAAACAGGGACCGGAAACGCTAACCCATCACAGATGTTCATTGTTCATGTTACTTGGTTGGGGTCCGGGAGTGTTGCGTAGTCGTTTCCAATCCAGGATTGATTTATTTTAATTTGAGTCAGACGGTCTGCATTTTCTGTGGAGAGGCGGATACGCCGATCTGTGACGATGCCTCCGGCTGCACTGAAACAGCGTTCCGACATAACGCTGGCTGCCGGGCAAGCCAGCACCTCTATTGCGTACATTGCCAGTTCGTGCCAGGTGTCTAGCTTCGATACCCAATAGTTGAAGGGTGCAGATGGATTGTTCAACAGAGCTATGCCATCTGACATGTAGTCCTTGACCATCTTCTCCAGGCGATCGGTGTTGGAGGTGGATCTGCACGCTTGCTGTTCTGTGTGCTGCTGCATGGGTGTCAGAAAATTTTCCCACTCCAAGGACACTGCCGATACCATTCCCTTTTGGGCACTAGCTGCGGCTTGTGTTGTTTGCTGCCCTCCTGGTTGTCCTGGGTTTGCGGAAGTCAGTCTGTCGGCGTACAACTGGCTAGAGGAGGGGGAGGATGTCAATCTCCTCTTTAAAGTCTCCACAAGGGCCTGCTGGTATTCTTCCATTTTGACCTGTCGGACTCTTTCTTCAAGCAGTTTTGGAACATTGTGTTTGTACCGTGGATCCAGAAGGGTATAAACCCAGTAATTGGTGTTGTCCAGAATGCGCACAATGCGTGGGTTGCGTTCAATGCAGTCCTAGGCCAAAGAGGTCATAGCCTAGGGTCACAAAAACCTGTTTATTTGGGCTATTTCAATGGTAGTGATGGTGACGAGCATAAATCTCAGCCATGGCCGTTAGCAACGTCTGAATTTCACGAAATGTCTCATGCAGGTAGAAGACATATTGTTAGACTTGGATTCCAAAGATGGGGTCCCTACATCTCTGCAAACCAGAGTTACAGGGGTCCAAAATTGGTAAAATCCCCATAGGCTTTCATTGGGCCTCCTATTTACAGTTCCAAAATCTCACATCTTTTCAAAGGGCAATTGATCAGCAGTGGCAAATTTTCTAGCATTGTAGGGACCCTTAGGGGGAACATGACTGGTGAGTTTCGGGCCCCTAGGCCGAAGAGGTCATAGCCTAGGGTCACAAAAACCTGTTTATTTGGGCTATTTCAATGGTAGTGATGGTGACGTACATAAATCTAAGCCATGGCCGTTAGCAACGTCTGAATTTCACGAAATGTCTCATGCAGGTAGAAGACATATTGTTAGACTTGGAATCCAAAGATGGGGTCCCTACATCTCTGCAAACCAGAGTTACAGGGGTCCAAAATTGGTAAAATCCCCCATAGGCTTTCATTGCCTCCCTATTTCACTTTCCAAAATCTCACATCTTTTCAAAGGGCAATGGCTCAGCAGTACCAAATTTTCTAGCATTGTAGGGACTCTTAGGGGGAACATGACTGGTGAGTTTCGGGCCCCTAGGCCAAAGAGGTCATAGCCTAGGGTCACAAAAACCTGTTTATTTGGGCTATTTCAATGGTAGTGATGGTGACGAGCATAAATCTCAGCCATGGCCGTTAGCAACGTCTGAATTTCACGAAATGTCTCATGCAGGTAGAAGACATATTGTTAGACTTGGATTCCAAAGATGGGGTCCCTACATCTCTGCAAACCAGAGTTACAGGGGTCCAAAATTGGTAAAATCCCCATAGGCTTTCATTGGGCCTCCTATTTACAGTTCCAAAATCTCACATCTTTTCAAAGGGCAATTGATCAGCAGTGGCAAATTTTCTAGCATTGTAGGGACCCTTAGGGGGAACATGACTGGTGAGTTTCGGGCCCCTAGGCCGAAGAGGTCATAGCCTAGGGTCACAAAAACCTGTTTATTTGGGCTATTTCAATGGTAGTGATGGTGACGTACATAAATCTAAGCCATGGCCGTTAGCAACGTCTGAATTTCACGAAATGTCTCATGCAGGTAGAAGACATATTGTTAGACTTGGAATCCAAAGATGGGGTCCCTACATCTCTGCAAACCAGAGTTACAGGGGTCCAAAATTGGTAAAATCCCCCATAGGCTTTCATTGCCTCCCTATTTCACTTTCCAAAATCTCACATCTTTTCAAAGGGCAATGGCTCAGCAGTACCAAATTTTCTAGCATTGTAGGGACTCTTAGGGGGAACATGACTGGTGAGTTTCGGGCCCCTAGGCCAAAGAGGTCATAGCCTAGGGTCACAAAAACCTGTTTATTTGGGCTATTTCAATGGTAGTGATGGTGACGTACATAAATCTCAGCCATGGCCGTTAGCAACGTCTGAATTTCACGAAATGTCTCATGCAGGTAGAAGACATATTGTTAGACTTGGATTCCAAAGATGGGGTCCCTACATCTCTTCAAACCAGAGTTACAGGGCTCCAAAATTGGTAAAATCCCCCATAGGCTTTCATTGGGCCTACTATTTACCGTTCCAAAATCTCACACCATTTCAAAGGGCAATGGCTCAGCAGTGGCAAAACTCACCAGTCATGTTCCCCCTAAGGGTCCCTACAATGCTAGAAAATTTGGTACTGCTGAGCCATTGCCCTTTGAAAAGATGTGAGATTTTGGAAAGTGAAATAGGGAGGCAATGAAAGTCTATGGGGGATTTTACCAATTTTGGACCCCTGTAACTCTGGTTTGCAGAGATGTAGGGACCCCATCTTTGGAATCCAAGTCTAACAATATGTCTTCTACCTGCATGAGACATTTCGTGAAATTCAGACGTTGCTAACGGCCATGGCTGAGATTTATGTACGTCACCATCACTACCATTGAAATAGCCCAAATAAACAGGTTTTTGTGACCCTAGGCTATGACCTCTTTGGCCTAGGGGCCCGAAACTCACCAGTCATGTTCATCCTAAGGGTCCCTACAATGCTAGAAAATTTGGTACTGCTGAGCCATTGCCCTTTGAAAAGATGTGAGATTTTGGAAAGTGAAATAGGGAGGCAATGAAAGTCTATGGGGGATTTTACCAATTTTGGACCCCTGTAACTCTGGTTTGCAGAGATGTAGGGACCCCATCTTTGGAATCCAAGTCTAACAATATGTCTTCTACCTGCATAAGACATTTCGTGAAATTCAGACGTTGCTAACGGCCATGGCTGAGATTTATGTACGTCACCATCACTACCATTGAAATAGGAACAAACCATGGTGAGATAAGAAATGAGGTGGGTATGGCCCGGGCAAACAAAAGTCTAATAGTCACCAGATATAGTCAAAATACAAAAACTTTATTATTAATTGCATATGTAATAGAAAGGATTAAAAATATGCCCCCCGGCCTCCCCCACAATCCCCTCCCTCCTGCCTCTGATGTAAACACGGATCCAGTCAGCCCCAGCATGCACATTCACACATACCAACATACATACAAAACTGTATAGCCGTACAAACAAAGCAAAAAAAAGCAAACAAATGTATGTCTTTGTTATTGGATCCAGAAAAAATGTGTATATTCAGGCCAATCCTGAGTATGTTGTGATGGGCAAAGGTCTTTGCTGTGCCCAAAGTTCCTATTTTTCAATCAGATTGGTATAAGCAGAAAGATTATCCATCCGGAAACATACAATATAGGCACAACAAGGGGTTAGTCCAGCCTCTGATTGAATATCACTCCAGTGTTAGTAAAGATGCAGCATGCAGGCAATCCCTCAGCCAAGCCCTCTGATTAGCGTGAGATTTCTGGCATATGCAGCAGTTCAAGCCAAATAATGCAATAATCAAATTCCAGTAACTAAAGCATCTTATATATGTTGTATAACTCAGGCAGATGCTCACACAGTATCAGCTTGATAATGGCAGTCCACATACACAAACAAGAGTCATGCCCGTGGGGCTGCTTACGTGTCCAGAGTGAAGATGCTGGGATGCAGTGTAACCATACTTGCTACTCGTGGTATGGCCAGGGTTAATGCCTGAAATGAATGTGGTATCCAGTATGGAGAAAGAACAGAGGCTCAGTCCGTACTTGATGGTGTCCCACAGTGAGTGTGCCGGGCTGGCTGGAGAGCGGGGAGAGAACTCCCGGACAGGCTTGGGAGGAGGCGGTGTGGTGGCCGGGACGCAGTCCAAGCGTCCTCTACCGGTTTCGCTGGACTTCCGGCTTCCTCTGGAGGTTCGTCAACTTCCTGTGTCCCGCTGATTTTATTCCCCCATCGGCGGGACGCGCCCAGCCGGTCAGCCACGCCCACCCCCACCAGCGGCCAATGCCGGGCGAGGGGGCGGGGTGGGCGGACACAGCGGACAGGCGCAAAAGCAACCTGCCCGATACGTCCGCCAAGCCCCGCCCCCACGCCCGACGCGCCGCCGGAGGGGGCAGGCGAGACCAGAATGCACAGCCGCGCACATCCAGCAAAGGGGGGAAAAAAACATAAATCAGAGGGCAATTGCGTAAGGTATATAAACATCATTGATTCATACATACCTCAAACACACGATATCCCCATTTAATTTCTGCAAAGTAATGTGGCAAATATAAAACAAGGAATAATACCAACTATTGGTGAAGCAAACACCAGGGGCAGACAAACTAGCCCCATGCGAGAGTATATAATATACCTCATCATCAAATGTAATAATAACTTCAAAGAGTGTTGGCAATGAGCGGTGGGGTCCCTACCGGAATTCACAAATGAAAACAGCAAGTGCAGCATCACCAAGATGGCAGGGATAAGTCAGCAAAACACTAGAGGGCAGAAAAGAGGCATAGCTAGTATTCTCGTTCAAACCCGGGGGCTCAGTTGCCCTCAGGTCGAAGATCCATCGAGATTCTCTTTGTAACAGCAAACGGTCCATGTCTCCCCCTCTAATGGAGGCATGGATACGGTCTAAGCCCACAAAGCGCATCTTAGTGGGGTTACCAGCGTGTGCTGTTTTGAAATGCCTGGCCACAGGTGTTAGGTTGGATAGGTTTGTACTTTTGATGTTGGTGACATGGTCAGATATACGTGCTCGAAATTCACGTTTAGTCTTGCCAACATAAAACGCCCCACATGGGCATAAAAGTAAATATACAACAAGGACAGTACTACAATTGACGTAGTGTCCCAGTTCCCAGTTTCTACCATCTGGTAACCTGACCAGTCTCCCCACCTGTACATACCTACACATTGTGCAGCCACCGCAAGTGTAAGTGCCCATAACCTTGCAATGTTTGCCACTAGCAGAAGAATCCACAAAATGGCTACTCACGAGTTTATCTCTTAGGGATGGGGCTCTACGAAAAGAAAACAAAGGTTTGTTGGTAATACATCTACTCAACTTAGGATCATTGGCGAGGATATGCCAATGTTTCTCAATGATGTTGGTGACCTTCCTGTGTTGCGCTGAGTATCGGGTGCAGAAACGCACAGAGTGCTCCTCACTGCGATTATTGTGGAGGCCAGTGGTCAACAAAGACTCGCGACCACTCGCATCAGCTCTTCTATACGCACGCCTGAGGGTCCCCTCGGTGTATCCCCTCTCCCTGAATCTCTTTTTTAAGTGGCCAGCTTCGGCTCTAAATGAAATGTCATCCGAACAGTTTCGTCTTACACGTAAATATTGGCCCACCGGTATCCCCCTCACAGTATGTGCGGGGTGGAAGCTGTCTGCTCTTAGAAGAGAGTTGGTGGCAGTTTCTTTCCTATATAACCTGGTCGATAATTGACCGTCTTTGTCCAAATGGATTGAGATATCAAGGAAGGGGATCACAGAGGGGCTACTGTGTGTACCATTGAAATAGCCCAAATAAACAGGTTTTTGTGACCCTAGGCTATGACCTCTTTGGCCTAGGGGCCCAAAACTCACCAGTCATGTTCCCCCTAAGGGTCCCTACAATGCTAGAAAATTTGGTACTGCTGAGCCATTGCCCTTTGAAAAGATGTGAGATTTTGGAAAGTGAAATAGGGAGGCAATGAAAGCCTATGGGGGATTTTACCAATTTTGGACCCCTGTAACTCTGGTTTGCAGAGATGTAGGGACCCCATCTTTGGAATCCAAGTCTAACAATATGTCTTCTACCTGCATGAGACATTTCGTGAAATTCAGACGTTGCTAACGGCCATGGCTGAGATTTATGTACGTCACCATCACTACCATTGAAATAGCCCAAATAAACAGGTTTTTGTGACCCTAGGCTATGACCTCTTCGGCCTAGGACTGCATTGAACGCGACCCACGCATTGTGCGCATTCTGGACAACACCAATTACTGGGTTTATACCCTTCTGGATCCACGGTACAAACACAATGTTCCAAAACTGCTTGAAGAAAGAGTCCGACAGGTCAAAATGGAAGAATACCAGCAGGCCCTTGTGGAGACTTTAAAGAGGAGATTGACATCCTCCCCCTCCTCTAGCTAGTTGTACGCCGACAGACTGACTTCCGCAAACCCAGGACGACCAGGAGGGCAGCAAACAACACAAGCCGCAGCTAGTGCCCAAAAGGGAATGGTATCGGCAGTGTCCTTGGAGTGGGAAAATTTTCTGACACTCATGCAGCAGCACACAGAACAGCAAGCGTGCAGATCCACCTTCAACACCGATCGCCTGGAGAAGATGGTCAACGACTACATGTCAGATGGCATAGCTGTGTTGAACAATCCATCTGAACCCTTCAACTATTGGGTATCGAAGCTAGACACCTGGCACAAACTGGCAATGTACGCAATAGAGGTGCTGGCTTGCCCGGCAGCCAGCGTTATGTTGGAACGCTGTTTCAGTGCTGCCGGAGGCATCGTCACAGATCGGCGTATCCGCCTCTCCACAGAAAATGCAGACCGTCTGACTCAAATTAAAATGAATCAATCCTGGATTGGAAACGACTACGCAACACTCCCGGACCCCAACCAAGTAACATGAACAATGAACATCTGTGATGGGTTAGCGTTTCCGGTCCCTGTTTATTGAACCTCTCATCTGTATTACATTTATGACTGCATGGCGACAAAATGCAAATTGCTATCCGCACGCTTCTTGTCCTCATGCAAGGCCTGGGTTGTTGTGTCTCAAAGCGTGGCCTTCTCCTCCTGCGCCACCCTCCTCCTGTTCCATCACGTGTGCTGCTGCTGGGTTAGCGTTACCGGTCCCTTTTCCTGGAACCTCTTATATGTATTACATTTATGACTGCATGCCGACAAAAAGCATGTTACCTGTGCAAAGAAAACAGACATTTCCCGCATTTAAAAGACAGTTTTCCCTTTGAAACTTTAAAATCGATTTTCTCAAAAATTATAAGCTCTTTTTGCTAAAAAAAATTTCCTCTTGTACCCACTCCCAAGGTGCACATACCCTGCAAATTTGGGGTATGTAGCATGTAAGGAAGCTTTACAAAGCACGAAAGTTCGGGTCCCCATTGACTTCCATTATGTTCGGAGTTCGGGTCGAACACCCGAACATCGCGGCGATGTTCGGCGAACGTTCGCGAACCCGAACATCTAGGTGTTCGCCCAACACTAGATGGGGGCACAGCTTCACAACTACTGGGATTTCTCAAACCTGATGGTGAATGGCAACTGTTCTTAGAACTGATGGGCAGCACATGTGGGGTGGACTTGAGTCATAATAGTAAACAATACCCCCATCCCTGGTTTGGTTGATTTGGGAGAAAGTCACCATGGCCCTACACAGCATCCTGCTAAACTCTCAAGCAGACCTCTCACAAGACCAGGTCTAATGTCATTACCCCTTTCTTGAGATCTGCTGTATAGTAATGAGTGCTCATTCTGAATGAGTTTTAGATTTTGTGTGAGTGATTGATTACACTTCATGTTTTTTGGCAATCAATTTTTTTTCTTATTAATACCTTGTAGGAAGCTTGTCATATACTAATCTACCTCTCAGTAGAAGTACATGTCAAATATACGTCTCCATAGACTCCTTATCCCATGCAATTTATGAATGCCCTCCTATTCAAAAATACTAAATGCAACTTACTGACCTCCTACAGTATGGAATGGGGTGTCCTATCATCTTAGATCCAAAATGCTGTCTCCTTGGAACAATAGGTGACCCTCCCGTGACAAGTTTCACTAAAATACTGCTGCTAGAGACATTCTTCTATACTAGAAATGCAGTAGCAGTAACCACTCTGCCTTCCCTGTATGATTGGATCAGGGTGGTCAATCGTTCCCTACCACATCAAAATTGTACCTACACCAATACACACTGCTCATCAAAATTTGATGATTCGCTTAAGATTTTTATTATTATTTTGGATTTATATAGCATCAACATCATCCATGGAATTGCACAATAGATAATAAAAAAAAAACTACATACCTACATTACACAGCAGTAAATATGAGGGGAAGGAGAGCAGTGCTTATTTGTTCTTGAACTGTAAGGCGATAAGGAGAGAACAATTATTATTAGGAAGCTGTGTACAAGGTGGTAATGTGATGGTCGGCCAGTTAGAGAGTACTAGGTGAGATTATATGCTTGCTCGAGGAAGTGGATTCTCAGATTACATCTAAAGTTGGTGGTCTTCTGCAAATCATGGAGATCCTTAGGCACATTGTAATCCTGACTGCTCTCCCGGGTTTCCCCACCTCCCCTCCTCACAGACTCGCACACAGCAGGTACAGCATTCATGCTGTGTGTTGTGTGTATTGCTGTGCACCCCACACTGCATAACACGCAGAATGAATGCTTTGCCTGGCTGTGTTGTCTTTGAGGTCGGGAGGCAGGGAGACCCGGGAGAGCAGAAGCGTCACACCGACTAGACTTTTTCGTGTTTTCCGCGCTGCGGCCCTCCCCGAGCATGCTGTTCACCTTGCTGCATGGGATAACCGGCCCTGGGGTTGACTAGAAAGGAAGACAAGAATATTCTTAGTAGAGTGGAGGTTTCATTTAAGGCAGTATCTGGAGGTAAGGATATAAGTATAGTTATATAAGACAGAGCTAGACTGTTAAAGAGAATCTGTACTGTCCGATTTGTACAATAAAAAAACATACCAATCGAGACACTGTAATCTCCTGGATCCCATTCTCATTGTTTCTTAGCATGGACAGCTCCCTCCCCCCTTAGACAAGCTGAAATTGAGAGCAGAGACCTGTCTGTGAGGGATAAACAAAGCACACACACAGAGCCTGCAGGGGGCGTGGAGGGGGCATGCATAACTTTTCCCTATCACAGCAGAGGCAGTGCTTTCCTCTCTGGGTCGACAAAGTTTGTCAAAGAAAAGAAGATTAGATATAATACAGAGACAGTGCAACAAGAAAGGCTGCAGTAATCCAGACCACATTAGAACAGGTATAGGAACTTTTAGGATAGAAGAAATAAGGCTGAACATTTTGTTATAGAATCTCTTTAAATGCTTTGTAGATTAGAATTAAAATTTAGAATTGTATCCTTTATGTAAGAGGCAGCTAGTGGAGAGACTGAAGTGTGGGTGAGCAGTGCAGAACCTAGAGGAGAGGTGGATAAGTGAATGCACAGAGTTTATGATGGACTGGAGCAAAGCCAGTTGCTAATGGGTAGGCCACAGTGGAAGGAATTGTTTGAATGAATGAAGGAATAATTAAAACATGAAACAATCGGGGAATACACAAGTAATTTGGTTGTATCCTGAGTAAGAACAGGGAGAATGTGGGGGATGACAAGAGAGTAGAGACAAATATTAAACCTAGGCAGGAAGCCTGGGGGACAAGGATTATTGGAGTATAGTGTTGTTCGAATACAATCTGTGATCACAGCATAGCCATGATTCACGAGCATTTTTTCATTATCCAACATCGTGATCCAAATCCGTGATCGGGAATTGATCAAGGAATTCAATCACGGATGTGGCGTTATTTTGCGTATTAAGCCGTGATCATGGCCGTGATCACGGAACAAATAGCCGTGATTATAAGCTGAAAAGCCGCCGACTTTAGCGGTTAATAGCATATTATATTAAGTAGAACAGTGGGAACAAGGGAAAAAATTCCAAAAAGACCTTATAGTTTTTGAGATAATCGATTTTAAAGGTTCAAAGGAAAATAGTATACATTTAAATGCGGTAAATGACAATTAATGTATTTACCGCATTTACATGTATGCTTTTTTCCTTTGAAATTTCCTTTGAACCTTTAAAATCAATTATCTCGGAAACTAGAAGGTCTTTTTGGAATTTTTTTCCCCTTGTTCCCACTGTTCTACTTAACATATCCTGCAAGTTTGGTGTTTATAGCATGTAAGGGGGCTTTGCTATTAACCGCTAAAGTCGGCGGGTTTTGGCGGGATTTAATCACTAATACTTTTTCATTGGAAACTTTAATTGGTTCTTGTTCCACGTTTTTTTTTTTTTTTTTTTTTTATAATCTTTATTTTTCCAATTAAAAATTATTTTCCATACAAAATTATTACAAAAACACAATATTACATAATCACCCATTGCATTACACTAAATATATAATTCTGCCACAGATAATAAAACAAGAGAAAGGAGAAAGAAAATTATTTCATCACCTCACTTTTTACACCTGGAGGGGGGCAGGTTCGCCCCGATACATCTATTTCTCCCTTCTCAACTATAATCTAAGCATAATATCATCTTTTCTACATATATCTAATTCCTTTGTTCGAATTTCTATCCAGTGTAAATCCACTACCACCAGGGCTCCCTCTCTTCTTCTCAGTGTACTAGGAGGGGGCTCCGGGGGTCTAATTTCCATTACCACTCAACCGTCCAATCAGTCACCACCATCATTCATCCCAACTCAAACAGAAAAAAAGAGAAGAGAGAGAGAAGAAAAGAAAAAAAAAGCCACCTTCCTAATCCTCTCCGGCGGTAAGAACCCACCCAGGCCAGAAGGCCCATAACTCCATTTTCCATGTCAGCCAAACGTCCAGGAGGAATTATTCAGCGAGGGCATGTACATAATAATCTGTATTTTTGAAGGCACTCCATTGGGCCTATGTCCTCCGGAACTTTTCCGACTGACCATGGATCATAAGAGAGAGGTCCTCCATTTTCATAATTTCCTCTACCTCCCGAATCCAGTCACCTATCTTGGGGGGTCAACTGCCTTCCACCTCCTTGTGATCAATATCTTGACTGCATTCAGCAGGTGCCAGTCTGGAGCATATTTTTATACCTCTTTATGCTCCACGAGTTAGCATGTAACAAGCAAAAAGCAGGATCATCAGGAGGGTCCTCTGCCACTATCTTTCTCATACAACTCTTTAGTCTCCCCCAAAAATCCCTCAATCCCTCACAATCCCAGAATATATGGAGAATTGTCCCTTCTGCCCTATTGCACCGCCAGCACCTAGGTGAAACCCCCGGGAACATCTTATTTCATTTATCTGGTGTCATGTATCACCTAGTAAGGAACTTATAATTAGATTCCTGTGTTTTTGACGCCATTGAAGATCTATGGGCAAACAGGAGAACCTTTCTCCACTGCTCACCTGAGAAGTTCCTGTTTAGGTCCCTCTCCCACTTACTCCTAATGAAATTTGCTGGATTTATCTCATCGCTTAAGATTGCGTAAATTCTTGCAATAGAACCTCTGGAGGGCCCCTGTGCTCTACAGAGCTTCCGAAAGGGGTGAGAGCCCTGGAGAGATCTTTCCTCCTGCCTACCGAAAGTAAGTAATGCCTGAATTCCACGGTTTTTACACCTTAAAGTTCCTGACATTTTTGACACTTTAGCTGTGCCGTTTTGATACAGCCGTAACTTTTTATTTACCTATGCCATCTTGGTGATACATATCTTGTTTTTTTCAGTACATTCTAGGCTTTCTTTGGGTAATATTTTTGTCCCAAAACTATTTAGTTTTATAGTCCATTTATGGGGAAAAATTAGGCTTGAATGCAGAAAACAAACATTTTTTCATTTTTCACCCTTCCTAATTTTTACATCACACATCCTACAGTTATAAAACATTTACAAATAAATGATTTGGCTCTTCCCGATTAAAATGATACCCCATATGCCACATTTTACTTCTAGCTGAGCATGTGGTGGACTGTTATCCCCAGTCTGCGCGTCTGTGGCGATCGAATGCTAGGGTGACAGTTCAGGGGACATAGAGCTGTACAGATGTAACACTGGGCAATGGCAGCATGTTACATCTGTAGAGCATTGGGGCCTGAACCTTTGGCCCAAGCGATTGCATCCGATCGCTACTGGTGGCAGTCATTAAACGTTTATAAACAGGTGTAGGTATTGTAGGGGTTAATAATGGGTTAACAGGCTAGGTTTGAGTTAAAAATGAATGGGGAATTAAAAAAAAATACTTTTTATTTTATTGGTACTATGCCACTTTATTATTTTATTGGTACTATGCCACTTTAGTTTTTTTTTTTCACTTTTACAACTTTTTCTTCTTCTAAGTTTATTGAATGATTGTTGCTAGCTAATAGCAACAATCATTCACTTTACCATTCACTTGACTGTGCACGAGTGTGCTTGGTCACGTGCACGGTCTCATGCACGGTCAGGTGCACACATAGGAGCGCGCTTGCATGCACGCGTATGTGCATGCGCGGCGGCAGGCAGCGGGAATAAAGGCAGGATGTAGATTCTACATTCATTTTTTTTTTAAGTTGTAGCCACTGATCACCTTTATAATCCATGCAATTCTGGGGTTTGGGGCATTTATGGGGGCTTTGCTACTAACGTTAAAGTCAAATCCGGATCACGAACCCGTGATCACAGATTTTACAGGCAGTCACGGATAAAATCCGAATTTGTCAGTCAGTTTCAAATCCGGATCCCAATCACAGCTTATCCAGATTTTGGGACTGCCATGCCCGGATTTATTTTAATCTGTGAGCGGGGGTATCCAAGCAACACCATTGGAGTATTGTTAGCATGTAAAGTGACAGTCACAGAGCTGCGTTCATGTCAGGTCCCAAATGCACTCATATAGAGCTATTGCCATGGGAGAATGTGGGCATACTTGCAGTCATGGGCGATCATTTTTTAAACAAGCCTAAATGATTAGTACACAAATAAAATGTGAGGGTTTTATCTATATTAGTACTGTTTATTTTAAAACTCTGGGTTAAAATGGAGAAATAGTGTATTTTTCCCCTTATACATCCCTTTAAAATGTATAGAAAATAAAATATTATCAATATTATAAAAAAATCACCCCCCAAAAGCTTAATTTGTCCCCCAAAAAAACATTTGTTTGCCTAATAAATGAGAGGAGAGCTGAAAGGTGAAAATTGTTTGCGTTCATAAATTGAAAACTACCCAATGGTCAGAACCGGTTAAGGATCCAAAAAGCCACATAATAGGAAAAAATATACTCAATACATTTTTTTACTTCTTAAAACAAAAAACACTTTAAAATATTCACCTTCACAAAACCAAGCAGTGATTCCCATAATGCATCACAATAGGTCAGTACATGAATATGCAGATCACTTTATGCCTATGAAAATTCGGGCATGGCTCCAGAGCTACTGGTTTATGGCATGCCTATAGCCTGTTAATTTTACAGAGTCATATAATCAAGTTTGCAAGTTGGATTATATGGCTCCGTAAAATGAAATGGCGATAGGCATGTTGTAAACCATTGGTTTTGAATGAATGCCTGATACTTCAGGTATAAAGGAATGATTTGCATATTTGCTTAGTGACCTGAAGTGATACATTATGGTAGTAGCTTCTTGCTCACATAAAGCAGAATATTTGCAAATACTATTTTAAGATGACAAAATTTTATCGTACATAATAAACTCTTAACTGGACACAAAAGTGTTTTAAAAGCAATTGGTATGTGCCAAAATGTATGTTACTAAAAAGTCTGCCTTACTAAGATCAATTGAAGGTAAAGAGGCGCCCTGGTTGAAATAAAAGCATCTAAAAACAGCTTAAAATCGAGGAAATAATATGAGGTGGCTTACCTCAATAACGATACGGGAGGCTCCCTTTGCCGTATCGACTTGTTTATTTGGCACTTTTATTGGTCTGATGAAGCGGGCTGGGACCCGCGAAACGCGTTGCCTGTGCTAAATAAAAATCTTTTGTCATATACAAGGATTTCGTTATTGAGGTAAGCCACCTCATATTATTTCCTCGATTTTAAGCTGTTTTCAGATGCTTTTATTTCAACCAGGGCGCCTCTTTACCTTCAATTGTGCATAGCTATACCCCCAAACAATCTGTGTTTGAGGGGTGGTGACAGACCACCTGTGGGTGCCCCACAGTGGACACCTGTCCCTACTTTTTCAAGGAGAGCGACCACATCCAGGTCCCGGCTGGGACTACCCCGAGTGGAGTCGGGTTTATGGTCTCCACCTGCTTTCTACGGTTGGTTGCCCTTGCAACCTCCTTTTGTGAGTAGTAATTTATTGAAATTCCTTTTTTCAATTGCATACTAATATACTACACTATTGGGCTCCCGTATTTGTCTCCTATGTTTTTTTCCTGCAAGGTGCTGAGACACCCCCACTACACTGCCTTACTAAGATGTTCAGACTTTTGCAAATGTCAGAGTGTCTTTTAAACGTGCTCGTATGTTTAAAAATGTGTTAAGTTCTAAGTAAATATGCACTAACACAATGGCATAGTAATCATCACAGCAGTCATAGTGGCTGCCATGGGACTCATAGCCAAGGGGGGCCCGGTGGTATTATCTGCTGTTAAGGGGTCTGCTGTGGGTCTCATAGAGACTCATCATAGACACACCGTAAATTGTAGAGTAAGTGAACAGCACTGGATGAAAGTTACAGTACATACCTCTCCAGGCTCCACCGGTGCTCTTCGTTCCTCTTAGCATCTGGGTCTCTATTACTGCAGTGCGCTCTCTCGTCACATGGGTTAAGTGCCAAGAGAAGGCACTGTAATCGTAGAGACTCAGATGCTAGGAGGAAGGAAGATATCAACCTCTTTTCACTGCCTTAACATCACCTTTCTTGACTGATCTCTAAAGCACACTTTACTACATGTGCTCTGGACCCTATTCTCTCTAATCGCATCCACAAACTCACAATTTTCATTCAACCTATCTATCTCTGTTGACATTTTCCTTCCTCGTATAAACAGACAATCACCACTACTAGTCTAAGACCTTCTTTGGACAATACAGCTCTCTCTAGCTCCATGCCAATTTCACTTATCCAATTTGTTACCAAACTGCAGAAATGGCACATCCAATCAGAGCTTTCTGATATTCTCTCTACGTACTCATTTTTAGACCCCTCCAGTCTTGCTTCACCTACCACATTTCCACTGAAACAGACCTTAAGTTGTTAAAGGACACCTTAAAGAGAACCAGAGATGAAGCACCCTCTTGTATTTTACCTTATAAATCAGTGGGAACATGACAGTAAACACCTAATCTGCCCTTTGTTTCATTGTTCTCTGTGTAATCTGACTGTTATCACGTCTGATAAGAATCCTCGACTGAGA
The DNA here is from genome assembly GCF_040937935.1 of Hyperolius riggenbachi. Lineage (NCBI taxonomy): Eukaryota > Metazoa > Chordata > Amphibia > Anura > Hyperoliidae > Hyperolius > Hyperolius riggenbachi. Next base: position 130,057,774 of record NC_090652.1, on the reverse strand, counting down.
AGTCAGGCTGCTCCGTCTAGCTTTGCTACAGAAAGATTATAGCTAAGTATGTATTCTGTGGTGTTATTTCAAGCCCAAGCCTGCCCCCTTGTGGCTTTGCTATAATGACTCAGCTATAATCATTCCCAGCAAAGCCAGATTTAATTGCTCAGTCTGGGATTCTTGTGACTGCTGAAAACAGACACTTTTAGCAGTGAGGAGGAAACAGAGAGCATGGTAAGTGTTTTCTCTAATGTTCTTACTGATATACATGGTAAAATACACAAGGGTGCTTCCTCTCTGGTTCCCTTTAAGTGAGAAGGATATTAGAGGCTGCCATTCTAATTTTCTTTTTAACTATGCAAATTGCTTGGCTGTCCTTCTGATCCTCAGCCTCTAGTACTTTAAGTCGGGGACTTTAGATAGCAGTGTGGAGGTCGAGGGCTGAAAATAAATTTGGATGTCATCCGCATAGAGGTGATATTGAAAATCAAAAAGAGCGTATTCTTTGTCCCAGGCCATTAGTGTAAATGGAGAAGAGGCGGGGCCCCAGGACAGAGCCTTGTGGTACTCGAAGAGACAGCGGGCATGGAGAGGAGTTAATATTGGAATAGGAGACAGTGAAGGAATGTCCAGATAGGAAAAAGTGGATCCAGGAATGTGCTAGGCCCTTGATTCCCAGTGCCGAGAAGGTCTGGAGAGGCAGAGAATGACCACAGTGTCAAACGCGGAGGAATCATCTAGGAGTATTAGTACAGAAAATGTGACATTCGATTTAGCAACTAAAAGGCCTTTAGCAACCTTAGTTTCTGTGGAATGCTGAGGGAGGAAGCCAGACTGGAAGAGGACCAACAGGGAATTGTTAGAGAAAAAGTTAGATAGTTCTGAATAAATGTGGTGTTCCAGCAGTTTAGAAGCAAAGGTAAGAAGTGATTCTGGACGGTAATTAGGAAGGGCTGTAGGGTCCAAGGGCACAGGTAGTGAGGTGTGCTTTAGAGATTAGTGAAGAAAGACACTGTTCATTTATGCAGAGAAAGTTGTTAGTAGGGTGTCATGATCGGTGTCAGCACGCAGAGAGAATCTGATTATTGGCGATCTGCAGTATCACCGATAATCCGATATATTGCTAACCTCTGGACACCAGCAAAAGAACACAATAAAGACAGTAATATATCAGAAAGTGTGGAAATGTCCACCACACGGCAATTCCTCAGAGGTGTGGTTACCTCTGAATGGGAACCCCGTGAGTGAGATCCTCTAACCAGGCAGAGTGAGGAATCTCGACCCCCAGCAGTAATCGTCTGCTTAGGGCAGGCGTCTCGGAGAGGCAAGCCTCAGAGATAACCCTCCAGTGGGAGACGTTCCACTGAAGGGAGAAAGGTCAGGCAGGCAAGGGTTCAGCAACAGGGATGACGGCGGCAGTACAGGAGCGGAAGGCAGAAGAGTAATCGGTAAAGAGGCAGAGGTCGGCAACAAGGATCAGATAGGCAAAGGTACAAGATCAGCAAGAGATAGAGTAGTCAGGGATAGCAAGAGTCAAAACACAGATCAATATACAACAATATTCCTAAGCTAAGGTGTGAAATCCTTAGTATCAACACTAGGGAACTGCACTAAGGTCTGAGCGCTAACACAGAATGTATTCACGACAGCAGACAGTGAGCAAATGACATCTGTGGGCTTAAATGTAGAAGCCCTGTTCCACCAGCCCACCCAGGGGGCTGGAACCAAGGTCAGCCTGTGATTGGTTGGCTGAGGTCAGCTGATCACCGGATCAGCTGACCCGTCTACGGAGAAAGTAAATGTCCTGCCGCCTCGCGCGCGTGCGCATGACCCTCTGCCTCTGCACATCAGTGAGGCCAGGCCCACGGTCAGCGCACGCTCGCGCACGGAAGTCCGCCGGCTGGATTGCGGGGCCCGCCGCCATATCGTCAGGCGCGGCGGCGACTGCCCTGCTCTGTGCCGGCGGCTCCGTATGCGAGTCGGAAGCCGCCGGCTGGGAAGCGGAGGCCGCCGCCATGCTGCCCTGCGCGGCGGCGGCCCCGCTATTCCTCACATAGGGAGAAGGATTGAGCGAGTAACTGGCCATGTGGAGGGGTGGGTTTTTAGGGGGTGAGCAAATAGGCATAAAGAGAAAGGAGGCGGAGGAGGTGATTGGACTGGTAAAAAGGGCAGCCTTTTTAAGCTGTTCTGTATCGTTTCAATTTTGTTCACAAAATATGATGTAAAGTGTTCTTCTGACAAGCATGTGGTTGGAGGAGGAGGCAGGGCAGAGAAGGGAGTTGAAGGTGTTAAAATGGTGTTTTGGGTTACGGGACTATAAATAAATGGGTGAGGAAAAATTATGACTGCTTTGCAAGTGAAAGAGCATCCCTGAGCTGGAGCAGCATATTGTTGTAATGCAGGATTTCCGCTGCAGATAGCTGATTTTCGAACATTAGAATTTAGTGTATTTTTGAAGCTCATCCCTAATACCAATTCCTCTTCTAGCTGCCAGCTCCTAAAAGATTCAGTTCAAGCTCCTAAATTTACCTCACACAACTCCCTATAAGCTTCCCCCTGCAAACATTTCCTCATTAATCTACAGCTGCCATCCAACCTGAAACACCTTACACTTACACTTACTCTTCCCATGAAACCCTTCTGTCCTCTGTCTTGGTCACCTCTTCTTATGCTTGTATCCAAGACTTCTTATGTGTGTCAAATTGCATTTGGAACTCCTCCTGTGCACCGAAGGGGAGCTATGCTTCTTGTATATAGCACTGGAAGGCTTTGCTTCCCCCTTTTTCTGGGTATCCCTATAAGTTATGATTGATTTGGCACCTCGCATTTCATGATTACTCACCCAAAAGCTCCAGAAGTAAAGAGGAGTATAACTTAGGGTTATTAGTTGTAGAATACTAGGATTGTTAGTGATAGGATTATGGTGGTAGGAGGTTAATATTAGTTTTTACAGTTAGAAGGTTAAGTTAGAATCCCAGGAAGGTGTTATCATTAAAGTAGGGAGGTTAGGGTTAGGCATCAGGAAGGGAATAACATTCACCAAGCAGGTTATGGTTAGGCAGTAAATGGGGAAGAAGCACCAAAATCAAGCTCAGATCAGCAGGGGCGTTGCTAGGATCTTAAAAGATCCGGGGCACACTTGGGCACTCCTGCCATGCCGAAAAATCGGCTGACCAAACAGAATGTGGGCATGGTCATGGGTGGAGTCAAATTTACATAAACTTAGCAATGTTGTAAGGGCTAGTTCACATTCGGAGCTAATCGCAATTGCGTAAACAATTTAGCATTTTTACTGCAATTTGCGTTTGTGATTCCCGTTCAATAGAACAAGAATCACAACGCAATCATCCCCAAAACGCTGCATACAGCGCTTTTGCGATTGTTAGCAACTGCACAAATTAAAGTATGGATCCGTGGTTCTTCTTCTTTGCATTTGATTGCAAATGCCGCAGTGATAATGTATCCATAGGGATACATTAGCAGCAGCTCCTTGCTGATCGCCAGCGCTGCAAAAGTGCCCAATGTGAACCAGCCCAAAGTAGGCTGTTGGATGAAGCCTCCTCACCTTTAATAAAAATAAAAAATGCCCACAAAAAAGCATAAATAGGCAGTATATCACATAAATGGGCAGTGTCCCCTAAACATAGCTAGGTAAAGTTGGCTGATGGTGTAATGGTTAAGGGCTCTGCCTCTGACACAGGAGACCAGGGTTTGAATCTCGGCTCTGCCTGTTCAGTAAGCCAGCACTAATTCAGTAGGAGACCTTTGGCAAGTCTCCCTTACACTGCTACTGCCAATAGAGCGCGCCCTAGTGGCTGCTGCTCTGCTCTGGCGCTTTGAGTCCGCAAGGAGAAAAGCGCAATATAAATGTTATTTGTCTTGTCTTGTCTAAAGTTACCTGGATTGTGTGCTGGGCTTGCTGGCCTAGTTTGCTGCTGGGCTAGGAGGCCTGATGCCAGGATCACGCACCAGTAGTGAAGCATTTATGTTATTTAGTGCAATGATGGTGGATAAAGTGTAAATGACGGGATGGCCTTATTGCTCTGTTCACACTACCCACCTCTGGTCAGGAAGTTCCTTCAGTAATCTTCAAATCAAAGTTTCCTTTAATATGACATCAAATGTGAGTAAACATTGGCATTGTGCAATGTGGCAGACATACCAGCAGTGAAGGACGGTGAGAGGAGGGTGACTAAGTAAGCCTCACAGCCATAAGGCGCTTCTTCCGAGGTTGAAGTGCAGCACAGTGCAAAACTATTCACTCTCCACCCACCGTCCTTCATTACTGGTATGCCTGCCACATTACACAATGTCAATTTTATTCACATTGTATGTCATAATAAAGGACACGTTGCTTCATTTAAATGGTAGTGGCGAAATCTGTACCTACACGTTATTAGAAAACGATAATGCAAAAAGTATATCCAAAAGTTCATTGAATAACACCCAATATAGGGGGTATGCAGAGGAGTTTAAGTCACAGACCTAACACTATATACATCAGGAGTTCATATGACATGATATGGCATGGCCAGCAGCCTACAGGGTGAAATATGCAGAAGAAACTGTTTATATTTTGTATCAATGACTTCCATAAAGTGCATGGAATTGGTAGTGAATAAATAAATATAGAATAGCCCCATAATGGTTTGGTTAATAAAAGTGCCTGTGCATGAGAATGTAAATAGAATTTACCAGTGATCTAGGAAGTAAAACCAAATCCTATTACAGATAAACAAAGCTCCAAGGTGGAAGCAGTAAACACATCCCTTAATCCAAACTGTTGTGCAAACAATAGAACCTATTACCATTAAAAAAACAAACACAGAGGTCCACAGAGTGATAAGGAAGCATGAGTGAAAGAGTTCAAAAGAGACCCATGTGGAAGTCAAGTCAGAAAGGCACTGTTCAGCCTGGCTGCACTCAGCCTGTTGCTACACGATCTCCCTCATCTATCTCCACAGTCTGTTTGAAGTTTAGCAGTGTGGCAGAAACACTCTATCCATGGCCTCTCCATAATGCTGGCAGCCTCCATCTCCTTTACAACAAAGCAGCTGAAATCGGAACTATTTACCTGCTCTGGCCGCTCTGCCAGTCTTGACACATCTTTTGTATCCAGTGCTTCTTCCTGTAGCCTCTGATTCCTTCTCAGATACTAGGGGGAGAAGCCTGGTACTGAAGATGTCTCCAGACTCCGGAGACCATGCTAACGGAGTATGTAAATAGTTCCGCCATCTGCACAGCTCTGTGGGAGGTCCAGGGGCCGATATACCGGGCACCTCAAAATAGATTTGTGGCACGGGCCACGGATATTTAGCCCTAGCAACGCCCATGCAGATCAGTAACTGCATTTTACTACTATTCTGATTGTTAAGCTCTTGCCGCAAATTTGCTCTGCATCGAAAATACACATACCTTCCATGGACAACTCTGTGTATATTCAAACAGTGTATATTCAAACCATTATAATAGATCATTAAAACTTGAGCAGTTTTGCCCCAGAGGGTATGATAACAAAGTACTGAAAGTATTATTCAAACTTCACTTATACTTAAAGCGTCAAAACATCAAAAGTAACTGCACAGCCATACTCTAAAATTCTCATCTTTTTCTTTCCTGCATATAGTAGCGAGACAGCTCACAAAAACAAAACCAATGAAACCTGAAATGACAGCTAAAGTTGCTGTCTGGTTAACAATGTATGATTAGCTATGGATACATTTGAAAATTTCAGTTAATTCCTTGTTTTTAGTTTCAGATACAGTTCATCTGCAGGACTGACACAGAGAATTGATTTGCAGTCTTTACAAAACAAAACTTAGGAAATAAAATATATATATATCTATTGAAATGTCCAGATTGTGTCTGTTGACAGCTCTCCTGGACTTTTTGTTCTGTGCCTCTTCTAGGATAATGACAGCATATTCAGGTTATTTTGGACCGCAAAGTATTCATAAGCAAGATACTTTAATAACACATTACTGTTTTTTCCCCCCAGCAAAATAAAAATAGGTGTTAGATGTATTGTGAGTAGACACAAACATGGCACTATCCAAAAAAGTATTTATTCCCCCTTAAAGTGAACTTTAAGTCAACTATAAAAAATGAGATTTACTCACCTAGGGCTTCCCTCAGCCCCCAGCAGCTGATCGGTGCCCTCGCAGCCCCGCTCTGACGCTCCAGGACCCGCCGGCAAACACTTCCGGTTTGGCCGTCACCGGCCGACAGGCATGGGAACGCGAGTGATTCTTTGCGTTCCCAGCCTGTATATCGCCCCCTATGCTGCTATTGCGGCCAGGAGGCAAGGTGACGCGGCCAGGAGGCCGCAATAGCAGCATAGGGGGCGATATACAGGCTGGGAATGCGAAGAATCACTTGCATTCCCATGCCTGTCGGCCGGTGACGGCCAAACCGGAAGTGTTCGCCGGCGGGTCCTGAAGCGTTAGAGCAGGGCTGCGAGGGCACCGATCGGCTGCTGGGGGCTGAGGGAAGCCCCAGGTGAGTAAATCTCATTTTTTATAGTTGACTTAACCTCCTGAGCGATAATCCCGAGCTGAGCTCGGGGTATGTCACGCAGGAGGAGTTCTCAGGCCCTGGTGGGCCGATTTGCATAAATTTTTTTTGTTACACGCAGCTAGCACTTTGCTAGCTGCGTGTAACTTCCAATCGCCGCCGCTCGCTGCCGTGCCGCGCAGCCCCCCCCTCCCCGACCTCTTGCGCAGCCTGGCCAATCAGTGCCAGGCAGCGCTGAGGGGTGGATCGGGACTCCCTCTGACGTCACGACGTCCATGACGTTGGTGACGTCATCCTGCCCGGTCGCCATGGCGACCGGGGAAGCCCAGCAGGAAATCCCGTTCTGAACGGGATTTTCTGCTTACTCTGATCGCCGAAGGCGATCGGAGTGGGTGGGGGGATGCCGCTGGGCAGCGGCTATCATGTAGCGAGCCCAGGGCTCGCTACATGATTTAAAAACTAAAAAATGTTAAAAAAAGTGCTGCGCCCCCTCCTGGGCGATCTTATTGTATCGCCCAGAGGGTTAAGGATCACTTTAATACTTAGAGGACAACTATCATAAAAAATTGTAAAATTTTAAAACATAAATATTGTATTGCAGCACACAAGTGTGGACGGCAAACAGTGCCTTTGCAGTGCATTGGGTAGAGCAATAGGATTGGCAACATTGTGGCTAGCAACAGAGAAGCAGTGCAGCGCCCTGCATTTCTTGTCAACACAATAGTGTAGATGGGCTTTTAAGGCCTTTACATGGGTGTAACAATAACCCCCTCGACCACGAGTGCAGGAGGGCCCAGGGGCTGGAATGACCCCTCATCCTCCATCCGCATGCAGAGTGGTGCAGGAGGCGTATGTTTACCTGCTTCCAGCACCACAGGTCTCCATGCATCACAGCAGCAGCACTTCTGCCAATACCAATATTTTACTATGGCTAAAGCCTATGGCCTAAGCCTATTCACACACAGAACCCTTCCTTCTGATGCCTACCCCCCCTTCCCCCACATGCACACACACACCAACTACCTGCCTGATGCCGAACCCCAAACCCCCCAACCTCCACAAAGTACTTTCCAGTGTGTGATGCAAGCTCTACTGCAGCCAAAAAGATCAGCAGGATTGCCAGGAAATTGGTTTTGCTTGAAAAAAATATATACTGTATATACTCGCATATAAGCAGACCCCCGTATAAGCCGAGGTACCCACTTTTCCCTCAGTAACCAAGAAAAAGTGATTGAATTGTGTATGAGCCCCCTTCCCCAGTATAGCCCTCTCCACAGTAGCCAGATGTGCTCCCAGTACAAGTCACCGTCCTCCCCATAGCCAGATGTGCCACATGGATGGTACAGCTGTGTCTTAAGATGTTACTAGATGGTGTCATAGATATGAGACAGTGATTGCCACACAGGAAGAACACTTGATCATTGTACCGCTGACATGTTGCTTGCATGCTCAGCTCCACAAGCCGGGGGACATGGGTAGTCTTGAGCAGCGCACTCTGCACACCATGTTGTAGGGGATGGGTGGGCACTGGGCACTGACACAGCAGGAAGCCAGCTGGCAAGAGCAGGTTCACTAGTGCACAATCCTTACGCTTCTCTGCCAGTAACAAAACCTGCTCCACCATCTATTCTGCTCAACTGACTCGCATTTAAGCCGAGAGGGTAACCTTTCAGCACATTTTTTGTATATACAGTATATGGCAGTCTCCATATACCTCTTACTTCAGGTTCCCTTTAATAACTAACAAATTATAGCTCACTATTAACTATAGAGAAAATATCCTTTTTGTTCTGGTTGATTTGTTAATGCATGATGTTAGGGTATTTTGGTTCAGAATAAACAATTACACTGTAAATCATTGATGAATGCTTTGTTGGTTCTTATTATTTTGTATTTGTTGGAGTACTTTACCAGTAAGTAGACAACAAATTACTAATAGTAACTGAAACAGTGAGAGAGCCAGTTAAGACATACTACCTATTATCTGTTAGTGTTCCTATGTGTTTATCTCTGAATAAGTGCTATGACCCCCTGTTATATGTATTTATAGACTTTTGCTCCAGAGGAATTTGCTCCAGAGATACTCTAGCAAACTATGTCTTTAATTAAGTCTCTGTATGCTTAGCTATTCTGTTGGAGCATGTTTGTGTATATATATATATATATATATATATATATATATATACACACAGTGGGATGCAAAAGTTTGGGCAACCTTGTTAATCATCATGATTTTCCTTGGTTGTTACGATAACAAAAGTCAGTTAAATATATCATATACTGTAGGAGACACGCACAGTGATATTTGAGAAGTGAAATGAAGTTTATTTATTAGATTTGCAGAAAGTGTGCAATAACTACATTTCCTTGTGTAAAGTGCGCCGAATGGTTGAAGGATGCACAGTGACTCCATCTGCAGCAAAATGATGTTGTAGGTCTTTGGTGCTGCTCTGTGGGTTGACTCTGACTGTTCTCACCATTCTTCACTTCTGTTTATCCAAGATTTTTCTTGGTCTGCCACTTCGAGCCTTAACTTGAACTGAGCATGTGGTCTTCCATTTCCTCAATATGTTCCTAACTGTGGAAACAGACAGCTGAAATCTCCAGGACAGCTTTCTGTATCCTTCCCCTAAGCCATGATGGTGAACATTTGTCTTCAGGTCATTTGAGAGTTGTTTTAAGACCCCCATGTTGCTGCTCTTCAGAGAAAATTAAAAGAGGAGGGAAACCTACAATTGATTCCCCTAAAACTCTTTCTTTTAATTGGATTCACCTGTGTATGTAGGTCAAGGGTCACTGAGCTTAGCAAGCCATTTTGAGTTCCAATAATTACTTCTAAAGGCTTTGGAATCAATAAAAGGACATTTTATTTAAACAATTATTGAACACTTTCTGTAAATCCAATAAACTTAATTTCACTTCTCAAATATCACTGTGTGTGTCTCCTATCCCATATAATAATAGGCAACTGTCCCTGCGTACAGCAGGGACAATTGTCTCCGTGTAGCTGTTTGCGTGCTTTTTGCTACAGCACGGACCCAGGCTCACACAGGCAGGATGACAGGGACGGAGCCAGGCGGGCGTGTGAGCGGGCGCCGGCCGGGTGTGCGGCGGGTGCGCGCGTGCGTGATGGGCAGGTGCGCGCAGGCACGCGGCAGGTGCACGTAGACAGAAATGTTTTAAACGGGCTAAGGTCACTAGTATGATATATTTAACTGACATTTTTTATCGTAACAACCAACGATTTATACAGGAAAATCATGACAATTAACAAGGTTGCCCAAACTTTCTCATCCCACTGTATATATAAATATATATATATATATATATATATATATATATACAGCATATTCCCCATTATATCTTTACATCCAGTTTTTTGTTAGCAGCCTCCAGAGCTCTCAGATATTTTTTGTTACATCCTCTAACATATCATTGTGAAAGTAGGTGTCAGGCTCTGTGCCTTTGTCATCCTGCTGGTGGCAGCACTGGGGAACTTTGGTGTGGACTTCCGCTGTCTACCAGCAGATGGCTCTCGTCTTGCTGGGAGCAGTTCCCCAGCTCACCAGCAGATGGAACTGTGAGGAAATTCTGGCCAGTCACCTGATCCATGTGCTGCACTTGCTAGCAGCACATTGCTAGATCATTCTGGAACTCTTGCAGTGTTGTGACTCTGGCCATTTTTCCTGTGCTTCTTGATCCTTGCCCTTGTACTCTGAACTCCTGCTATTGACCCTTGCTAGTCCGACTATTCTCTTTGCCTACTGTCTGTCTGTATTCCTGATTTTTCTGATTACCTGGTTTGATTATCGCCAGTCTGACTTATCTCTTGTATGCCGATTTGGTTATCCACTCCTGTATAGATTGTGAGATCTGTGTTCCTGTATCCTATTTGTCAGTAGAGTAGAGGTGGGGGCGCCCGAAGTAAACGTAGCTCGTATGGCTAAATAATGCTATGTAGTGTTAGATGTATAAAATGTATAAATAATAGATGGTCCAACCTTGACGATAGGATTCTATAAATCGGCACACCATACGACCTAAGGTTGCGTTTTTTCCGCGAAACGCGTTGTCTTTCAAAAAGTGCCTAATAAAAACGTTTATTGTTTAACCAAGTGAATGGACTACTTTTCAAGGTAGGACCATCTATTATTTATACATTTTATACATCTAACACTACATAGCATTATTTAGCCATACGAGCTACGTTTACTTCGGGCGCCTCCACCTCTACTCTACTGACGAATTACCCCTATCCGGGGGCACCACTCCTAGCAAGTGGAACTTTTTAAGGAGCTGTGACCACTGGTAAACAAGGCCGAGCAAGGACGGTACTTCCTCGCATGTTCATTGAGTGGTTGCTTGGCTTGCAACCTAATTTTGTGAGTATAATCACCTAAGAACTATATTTATTGAATTTTAACTCTAATCCGCAATACTACACCAGATTGGGCTCCCGGTTCTCTTCCCGTCCTTTTTTGTATCTACCCTACCCTGTATCCTATTTGTGCCATTGTATATATTGTGTGATCTGTGTTATTGCATATTTGTTGTATATAATTGTATAGTTAGATAGTCAGTTAGAGAGGTTCTGGAATTGTGATTCATTGTTTCTCGGATTGTATGATTGTATGTGTATGGTGGATGTATATTTGAATTGCTGCACCTTTGTAAATAAAACACGTTTTCACCTTCAAATCCAACCTTTGCAGACCTCAGTATTTTCATATATGTGATTTCTTGCTCTTGCCTTGTCTTGATAAGAATCTGCATGTGCAGACCCTTACAGTATGGAAGTAAAACTGAAATGATGTGCTAACAAGAAAATATTTCTTTGATTTTATAATTCACAATGTCAAACAGTTGATTTCTCCCTTTTAAAGTGAACCAGATATCACAAGAATTAAATATTTGATACTTACCCGGGGCTTCCTCCAGCTACATAAGCACGTGTGAGTCCCATGCTGCTCGTTCAGCCACAATCAGCCCCGGTAACAGCTCGGTCGCATCCAGTCTGGGTCTTCTGCGCATGCATGGACCTCCTGCGCATGCGCAGTAGACCCGGACTGATGCAACTGAGCCAGTTACCGGGGCTGATTGCGGCTAAATGGCAGACCGCGGGAGGATGGCATGGGACTCACATGTGCTTATGGGGCTGGAGGAAGCCCTGGGTAAGTATTTATTCAATCTATATATTAGGCTCTGGTTTACTTTAAGTGTCTCTGAGATAACACTACTATGTTACGGTCTGTACACACAGCCAACAAAAGTCACAGTAAACAAACAACCAACCTCATGGAAAAGACATCAGCAGCAATGCCATTGGAAAGACTTGTTGTTTCAACATACTAATATTGCAAACAACCAACTCATGTAAATACTGCACACACAAACATAAACAACATTATGCATGCATTTAGTAGAACTACGTCATTTAACAAACATTGTACACATGATGTGGCCGGCTGAACAATATCTGCCCAACAGTTATCTGAGTTGATCTGCCTTTTGGATTGGGCGCGATGCTCTTAGTCCTTTGGCTACATTTTTGCACCGAATTGTCATTTGTCGGACATTTCAAACCACTTTAGTTTAGCGTGTGTATGAGGCTTAAAAGGAACCCAAAGTGTGAGACCTGGTGAAGCTGCAATATTTATTTCCGTTTAAAAAATACCAGTTGCCTGGCAGTCCTGCTGATCTTTCTGGTCAGTAGCGTCTAAATCACACACCTGAAACAAGCATGCAGCTAATCTTGCCAGAATTGTCATAGACATCTGATCTGCATGCTTGTTCAGGGTCTATGGCTTAAAGTATTAGAGGCAGAGTAAATGCTCGAATACATGTTAGAAGGTTCTCTGACTCTAACATGTGTAAGAAAAGTCAAAATCATGTTAGGATATTAATTGGAATTAGAATAACTGGTATAGGTTGGGTATACTTTATTTTTCACAAATTTCTTCTGACATCCAAGGTAAAAATAAACTGATGAGATAAACAATAATATCTATCTTCCTCCTCCTAAAAATCAGGGTTGCTCGTAAACTACGCCAGTGCGAATCTACGCGTCGTAGTCCGCAACTACGCATCATAGTTCATAGACGAAGTTTAAAAACATTGCATATGTATTTCCGTGCAGTCGTAGTACCGATATTCGAAGCTTCGCCCGCTACGCGTAGGTGACGTATGTATTACGAAGTCAACTACGCGTGCGGTAATTGCATCTATATGGATCATTGTGCATGCGCAGAAATAGTATTGCCCTTCTATACGTAAACAGTTCTGCATTGGAAGGTGGAATGTACGCATATATTAGTTCACCCATGCGCATATTTAGCGGATTATTGCAAAAAAATTTCCGCATAAGGGCATAAGCGTCCACATACACTACGCTTCGCACTACATGAAGCTGGCGTATTTTAACGCGTAGTCTATGATATGCAAAAGTAGCGAAGCTTCGGATTTCAAAAATGTAGTTTGCGAAGCGTAATTGCTTAGAACTACGCGTACTTCCAGCGTAGCGAAGTTGGCTGACTAAAAATGACTTTTTATGACATCCCACAGTTGTATTTCAAATTTAAATCTACTTTTTAGGTTATAACTGTTTTATTGTCTCTGCTCAATGACACATTGATTGAAGTATGCCAGAGCTAAAATCTATGAACTATTGACCCTTTTGATCTCTTTTCTGCTCTCAGAAGATATTTTCTGCCAGGAAAAAGTTTTATTGCTGTAATTCCTTATCAGTGAGGGTTAAGCTATAGTCCCACCTGGTTCCGACCTGGACAAAAACTTCACAAAAAGTCACTTGCATACCTCATGTTTAACTCTTTCAGCAAAAGAAAGAAAAAAAGGAACACAGCGTGGTTATTTATGTGCTTGGCACTGTGCATATACATGTCTATCTCAACACGTCACATGTGAGCTCGGATGTCCTTTAAGACTACAGCTGAATGCTACATGTCATGGATGTTTACCTCTTTTGTGGGGTACTTTTTTTCTAAAGTAGATCAAAAATTTTTTTTAAAAAAAGCAAGAGATATTGGAAAAAAATGATAATATAGTCTCTGGTCAGTTATTCACTATTCTTATATAAATCTGAGAGTGCTTGCTCAACTTGGCCTATGCTGCAGTCGTCGGCTGTTGTAATTTATTACCACCTTTGTATCAACAGCCGGCTCATCAACGTAACATGTGCAGGTATGTTAGGGGGATGGTTATTCATTAGAATAACAATAATTAGGGGAGGATTCTTTGAGAAATTGAGAGGGGAGGATTATTCAATAGAAGGTGATTGACGGAGGGGGGGATAGGCGGGGCTGGGCGGCAATTGACAGTTGAAGAGGCAGAGCTCGGGTAAAAAGCTCTGCCTCTTTCGGGCAGTATTTTTTATGCAAACACTAGTGCACATGACAGGCAGGGGTCCCGAGTAGTGGCAGTGCTCGGGACCCCCAAACCAACATGTTACACAATAGGGGAGTGCAGGCAAGCCCTGGAGCTGCCACCACCAGGAACTCACCCCGCCACCACCCCTTCAACTTACCAAACACAAAATAAATGCTCGCTCCCGGACAGCACTCTTATATATAGTCCGCAGACTGCCAGCCAGCCAATAAGAAGTGCAAATACATTACACCTAGTCTGCAGTACTTAATTAACCTCCCTGGTGGTCAATTAAATTCGCCAGGGAGGCAGCGGAGCACTATTTTTTAATTTTTTTTTTAATCATGTAGCTAGCCTAGCGCTAGCTACATGACAGCCACTGAGCAGCGGCATCTGCCTACCCCCTCTGATCGCCTCCGGCGATCAGGCCCGTCAGGAAATCCCGTTCTGAACCGGATTTCCATTAGGGCTTCCCCCGTCGCCATGGCGACTGGCGCGATGACGTCATCGACGTGATCGACGTCGTGAGTCGTGACGTCAGAGGGAGTCCCGATCCACCCCTCAGCGCTGCCTGGCACTGATTGGCCAGGCAGTGCACGGGTCTCGGGGGAGGGCACCCTCTGATGTGGCGGGTAGTGGCGAATCGGCGCGGAGTGTCGGCGATCGCAGGTAACACGCAACTAGCAAAGTGCTAGCTCCGTGTATAAAAAAATTATGAGAAATCCTCCTGCGCGGCTTAAAATATGCAAACACTAGTGCACATGACAGGCGGGGGTCCCGAGCACTGCCACTACTCGGGACCCCCAAACCAGCATGTAACACAATAAGGGAGCGCAGGCAAGCCCTGGAGCTGCCACCACCAGGAACTCATCCCCACCACTCCTTCAACTTACCAAACACAAAAGGAAATGCTTACTCCCAGACAGCACTTTGCCACTTATATATATATATAAAGTCCGCAGACTGCCAGTCAGCCAATAAGAAGTGTATTTTTTTATGACCAGAAGTGTCGTGATAAGAAAAAAGGTGATTTCTGGGGAAAGGAACACATTAAAAAAAAAAAAACAATAGGGAACACCTCTGAAGCATAAAATGAAACAAAAATTGCTTTGAATTCTCTTGACATTATAAAAAAACTGTAAGATGTAAAATACTGTACATATTTATACATGCATATAAGGTGTACATTTACACTGTAACTTACTTTATATCTATATAGCTGTCATTTACAATAAGTGTGTTTAATCTGATGGTTCTTACCTGTTACCTGCAGGTTTTGGACCAGTCCTTCTAGTCATGGGGGAGCCTAAAGGTTTTCTTTATTATTTTAAGAATGCTCCCATCCATCCCAAGATTTTGGACAGCCAAACTACTTGCTCGCACACTATTCTGCCAGTTGGTATGAGAAACTGCCATTCAAAAAGAAAATACAGCAAACCCTGAGAATCTCTCATGAAGAGATAGGCTACTTCAAAAACTGTACAGCTACATAGAAGGAAAGTAATTTGCAGTGCATTTTACTCTGGAAGAAAATATGCCCCTGTTAACATGGTTAAAGGGAACCTGAACTGAGTAAACGTATAAATCATAAACACAAGATGCACCTGCAAATGAATATTACATCCTTACGTAAGTATGGAAGAAGAGAAAGAGATTGAGGAATAGACTACACAGGAGGTAAGTATTTATTTTGACTTTACAATTTCAGTTTAGGTTTGCTCTAAATGGAATCTGAAGGGAAAATAAACTTATGAGATAATGAATTGTATGTGCAAGACGAAACAGTGAATGACAACTTCAGATAGGTTTTTACTGCAGGGAAGTTCAAAGCATCATTAGCTCTGCTCCGTTTCATAGTTGTAAACTGCAAATATTAGAGAATGATCAGGGCCGGGCCGAGGCATAGGCTGGAGAGGCTCCAGCCTCAGGGCGCAGTGTAGGAGGGGGCGCACAATTCATTCAGCTGTCATTCCAAATTGTGTTTGACGCAGAAAGAAATAAGAAAAGGAGATACATGGAAGTGACTACAAGCCAGATAACTAGAGATTAAGGTGTTGGGGGCCCTGGGGTGCCTCTTGGTCTAATAGCAATCAGTGTGTGACGGCTGGGGTGGAGGGATGGAGGGGCGCACTTTGGTGTCTCAGCCTTGGGTGCTGGAGGACCTTGTCCCGGCTCTGAGAATGATGCAATGTTATAAAAAAAAAAAAAAAGCTATATACCTGAAAATAAAAATATGAGGCTCCTTTTTTGCTGCTTATGTTCTATTCATTATATGTACTACACATACAATTCATTATATCATACGTTTATTTTTTTTTCTTTGCTTCAGTGTCACTTTAATTAGGTATAACTAGTCAGCTTGTATCCAGCTCACAAGACCCTATAACTGCCAGCATGCTTGAAATTATCTTTCAAGGCTCTGACTTTAATGTAATGCTGCAATACACTTAGATTTTTTCCATGCACTAATGTAAGTGCCTGCTAGGACAATATTTCAGGTTTGGATTTGACATGGTGCACAACAGTCATGGAATACTCTGAATACAGTAAGGGAAATTACAATATGAGTTTGACATCACTGAATAAAAGATCATTTTTTTACAGTGAGAACACTCAAAGATGAAAGGTCTATTAGAAAAAGGATATATTGATTCATAAATATTATATAAATATTTGTGGTTTTAATGTTTGCTTAATAACATAATCCTATGTTTTTATTCCTTCTCTCTGTTCCAATGCATATAATTATGGGGTATACACTGTTCTGTGTGTGCATAAGCCAGAACAATCAATTAAATATCATCAGTGATAGAATTCTTTTTTTTTTTTAACAAGTTGCTGGCTAACAGCCCAGGAGTCTTCTTACTATTCTAAGAAATTTATAGAGCAGCCTACTGAAAATATTTGATGATGTAGCAGATTATTTATTCTGCTACATGGGAATGCTAAAACTATTCTAAGAAATACGGCAGACATTTAGGAATATCACATTTTATTAGCATATCATTCAATCAAAAGCTGTCTATAAAGGTTTTCAGTTATTCATGTCACCATGTATTTACTGTTATAGCAATGCTGTTTAAAATGAACTTTTTTGTTATTCTGGAAAACATCTCACCATTAAATCAAAAGGCTTCTACAGGTCAAAAGATGTGAGGGAAAGTCAATATATATATATATATATATATATATATATATATATATATATATATATATATATATATATACATACATATATATATATATATATATATATATATATATATATATAAATATATATATATATATATATATATATGTGTGTGTGTGTGTGTGTGTGTGTATGTATTTAAAGAAAACCTGACATGAATGGAACACACACACCTGGGGCTTCCTCCAGCCCCCCAGGGCCGGATTTTAGCCAAGGCCACATAAGCCATGGCCTAGGGCACCACAGGATCAAAGGCAGGTGGGCAGCAGGCTATACTGGGGGGGAGGCTCACCTAGCTACTTATACTGAAGGGAGGGGGGGTCATCAGGCTATCTATATCGAAGGGGTAGGGTGAGGGTCATCTGGGTTTTTATACTAGAGGGAAGGGGGAGGGGTAATCAGGCTACCTATACTAGATGGAAGGGACCATCAGGCTAACTAAGCTGAAGGGGGAAGGGGTACCTGCCATCTATCTGGAGGTGGAGGGAGAAGGTCATTTGGCTGCTTATACTAGATGCAGGAGGGGTCATCTGGTTACCTATACTGGAGGGAGGGGTCACTTGGCTATACTGAAGGGGGGCAGCTGCTGACAGTGTGTTAAAGAGTACAAATCCAGTAGTCTGTATGCCCCTGCGGCTGAACATGAGGTGCCCATGCAAAGGTGATTGGCCAGTGCCGTGCATACACTGTAGTCCCCGACTGCATGCCAGCAGCAGAGGGATGGGACCAGATGGAGAAAGCACCAGGAAAGTATAAATCCTTGTGGTGTTTTTTGGCAGTAGGAAACAGCTGTTATTTCCCACAATGCAACAAGGCTTCCACGGTGTGATGTCAGTACCTACAGTAGGTGTTGACCTCACACTGTTGCAGAGATCTACCACAATATCAGCCATACAGAGCCCACTGATGATCCTTTTGAGAAAAGGTGAGGATTTCTCATGGGAAAGGAGGTATCAGCTACTGATTGGGATGAAGTTCAATCCTTGTTTACAGTAACTGTATAAGAAGACAGAGGCACCAGAACACAGAACAAACAAACACAGAACATTTATATCACACTTTTCTCCTGGTGGAATCAAAGTGCCAGAGCTGCAGCCACTAGGACGCGCTCTATAGGCAGTAGCAGTGTTAGGGAGACTTGCCCAAGGTCTCCTACTGAATAGGTGCTGGCTTACTGAGCCGAGATTCAAACCCAGTTTGCCTGTGTCAGAGAAGCAGAGCCCTTAACCATTACACTATCCAGCCACCGCTAGGATAAAATATGCTAAAATTGTTAAAACGAGAGGCCGTAGTGGTGGACTTACCGCCTCCAAGCAGACACACATGAATGTTGTGCATATTCAAACAACAAATTAATTATTTATATACTCCAGAAAGTGCAAGTTCAACGCGTTTCGCAAGCCTGTGTCACAGAGACGCTGACCTTTGTGCCAGACCTGTTTGAGTTTTATGCTCCTTTTATATTGTCTGATGAAGCAGGAGATGCCCGCGAAACGCATTGCACTTATACATTTCCTGAGTCCTCCCTTGGTGGAGGGGTGTTGCTCCTTACTTCCTATCTACAGAGAGCAATTTTAATCCTGAGCGGGGACAGGTCTAATCTCCCCACCTGCTGATATAGTGGTTACCTGGACAGTAACCCATGTTTGTGAGTATAAATACATATTTACCTGTCATATCCATTTACCAGTACATACTACACTATATTGGGCTCTCTGTGTCTCCGTTTTGAATCCTTGGTTACAGTTCCTCTTTAACCACTTAAGGACCAGGGGATTTTCTTCTGATCGGTGCTGCGTGGACTCTCCAGCCCGCAGCACCGATCAGGAAATAGCCAGGGCAATCAGACTTCCCCCCTTTTTTCCCCACTAGGGGGATGTCCTGCTGGGGGGGCGCAGGACGGATATCCGTCCTGCGCCTGATAGGATAGGCTTCTGCCTATCAGATGCCGGTGATTCCCGGCCAATCAGAGGCCGGGGATTGCCGATCTACGTCACGGCGCTGCTGCGCAGCAGCGCCGTGTGATGTAAACAGCGGGGATTTCTTCCCCGCGTGTTTACATTTTGCCGGCGAGCCGCGATCGGCGGCTCTCCGGCTGTTCACGGAGACACCCTCCGTGAACTGGCATGGAAAGGTTTCCATGCTATACCACTAATGACCCGCCGACGCCTATGGGCGTTAGGCGGTCGTTAAGTGGTTAAAGCAGGAAGTCCAGTGTTTTGAGCAGTAAAATTACCAGGCCACCTCATAGTATCACATGGTGGCTAGTGATGGGTGAATACAGGCATTTTTGACATAATTTTCACAAAAATTTCACATTTTTACACATATAAGAATATTCGCAAAATATATGGCCATGAAAAACGAATTTCACCAAATGCATTGAAATCTATGGACACAAGAAAACACATTTTCAGATGAGTATATATGTGAAAATTGATGGGCTTTCATGTTTTTCATTTTTTCTAAATGCATTTTCATTTTTTTCAAAATGCATTTAAGCCAATGGGCATGAAAAAAACAACACCTTTTTGAGAAAGTTCTTCTTTCCATGAAAACTAAGAAAAAAAAATTACTTTGGCATAAATTCAAGTTTATTCCAAATGGTGGCATTGTGTGGATAGCAATCCCGCATTGTAGTACTAGGATCCCAGGTTCAAGTCTGGACACTATTTACATATACTGCATGTGTGTATGTTCTCCTATTTTACATGTTTTTTTTTTTTCAAGGCAATTTAGTTTCCTCACACATCTCCTACAAAATGTAATTGGGTTCCTTTAAATTGGCCTTAGATTATGATAGGAGCATTAAGGTACGTACACATGTGCACATTTTTTGGGGGGGAGAGGAAGGGGGGGGGGGGGGTCCTTAACATGCCAGCTTTATTGAAAGAAAGGTTGACATGACAAATAATAATCACAGGATATCATGCAAATACAAAATGCTGCACAGATGACACTTGCAGCAACCAATATGCCAGACAGATACAGAATCAGAGAGAATATGCTACAGTGAAAGAAGAACCTAAGTAATATTTAGCCAAATTGGTAAGGAAGATCATAATTAAGCGGCATGCTAAACACATGTGCAACTTAAAGGGCAACTGAAGTGTGAAGAATATGGAGGCTTCCATTTTTATTTCATTTTAAACAACACCAGAAACAAGTATCCAGCTAATCTTGTCAGATCTGACAATAAGGGTCTATGGATACAATTATTAGAGGCAGAGGATCAGCAGGATGGCCAGACAACTTGTATTGCTTAAAAGAAAATAAATATGGCAGCTTCCATATCCCTCTGACTTCAGTTGTCCTTAAGGGCTCTTTCACACCAAGACGTTGCGTTAGATGCGACGTTAAGGTCGCATAATGTGCCCCTAACGCAACGCATGTTAGCTTTGAAGTTGGATGTTATATAGAGCCGCGTTATGCGTCTCTTGATGCTTCCGTGATGCATACTTTTTGACGCATGCTATCAAACGAAAATGGCGCATGCGGCAAATAAAAAAAACATACTGAGCATGTGCAAACATCCGAACGCAGCCAAATAGGAGTATAACGCACAGCACGCTGCACTTTCATTGGACGTGCAGCGTTATGCTCCAACATAACGTGGGCACTGTGAACAGCCCATTGATTTTTCATTGCTGTGAGTTGGGCTGCGTTACAGGCTGCTCTAATGTGCGCCTGTAACGCCCCACTGTGAAAGCAGCCTTAATGCACGACCAACCACCCATGATGAAATGCACTTGTTTTTTGCACGGCCAGTACGTATATACACGCTGACCAACTAAACAGCCAACTCATTTAAATGCTACCATGTCCAAATTCAAAAAACAAAAAGTCGTTTAGACAACTTCTACACATGTGGCCAAACTTCACAATAGTCGGTCAATTGATCTGCCCATTGGATCGTGCAAACAGCCTCTTATCAGTCGCTTGTCTAGTCCTTTGCCACACGTACACACGCCCAACCTATTGTCCAACAGACACGTTTGTATGATAGTTGGGTGTAAAAGTTGCACGTGCGTACAAGCCTTTACTTTAGACAATTACTATGAATGGGTTTAGATTATAAACTACTCTGGGGGGCAGTTAGTTACATGAAAATGGACTTTGTAAAGCACTTTATGATGATGATGTCAGTGCCAAAAAAATATGTATTAATGATATGTTAGGAGATGCAAGTTAGGAAGAATAAAATGGTGACTGTAGGTTGTAAGGATGTGACAAAGGCGACATAAGGGTTGAGGTTGCAGATTTTACTGTAAAACAAATGGATCCCTACTGTGCATAATTAATTAATATATGTGACAAGGGTAGAGTAAGTTAACAGTATATAATCACTTTATGCTGTAGCAAAAGGTGAGAGCAGCAAGATAAGATAATATCCTACAGCTGTGAGATAAAAAGTCAGGTTTTAAAGATATGATCACGATGATAATGTTATGTTATCACTGAGCTGCAAGATATTTTCTCAGAATTACGGCTTATAATCTCAAAATTGACACATCACTGCAGATTTATAAAATTGACATGCTATCCAAAAGCTCCGAGATAATATCCCGAAAATCTGTTTTATGTAAGAATTTGAGTAAAATTAAATACTGGAACAATCCCTTTAAGTGTATCGGTTATTGCTAGATTATTAAAATATGCTTAGCTAGTGCTATTCAAAAGTGTCTCAGTTAAGTTTGAGGAACAAACATTTTGGTTTCCAAACCCAAACATTCAGGGCCGGATTTGTACTTCCAAGTGCCCTAGGCCAGCTGTCACCAACTGCCCCCCCATCAAATTCTCTACAACCCTCTGAGTAGCAATAACTGGTTTGAATGAGCTCCCCTCCATTTTGCTGCCCCTCATTTGGCAAAGAAGCAGTGCATGCCCAAAGCATTCCCGGCCTCGGCTGCTGTGCACATCTCAGTGCGAAATTGCAAGGAGCATGAGTAGCCAGAGCATGTGCTGCTTCTTTGTCCTCTGTGCGACTGGCTGCAGACTACAGTCAGAGCCACAAACAGGTGACAGGGCAGCGCTATTGAAAGAAGCTCATCCAAAACAGAGAACATGTGAGTAGAAGATCTAAAACTACACATGCTGACATAGATGTGCTTTAAACAGTGACAATATAGTACTTAGGGCAAGGCAAGGAAGGACAGATGAGTCAGTAGGAAGTTTTGAAGTTATTTCAACAGAATGATAACATGTATTAGCTAACTGTAAATAAAAACAGTGAGCCTTTGGCTTCTTCAGACTTTGTATATGTTTGTAGACATTTATACTAACAAGATGTTAGAGCACACAACTATATATACATTCAGCATCAGAAGGAGATACATAGTTTGTTTTGCAAATATAAATAAATGTAATATAATTGCCATCCTGTTTCACTGATAGCTAGCTAGCAAAGTACAATGCTCTTCTAAAATGAGTCAGGAAAGAGTTAAACTTTAGCACAGAGAATACTGTGGTCATTCCCTAGGAAAAAAACAAACAAACCATAAATCTAACACTTCACAGGTCTTTAAGCACTGACCAGACCAGTAATAAATCTGACAGTGCAGACGGAGAAGATTCCTGTTTGTGATTCTGAATTTGTGCATGAAAAAAAATTACGGAACTCAAGATCTCTGCTACTAAACCCAGGCTGGCACTTCTCACAGCAGCTTGTATGTCTCCACCATCATACATACGACATATTCAGCAGGTAATAACACATATTAACTGTCCTCAAACACACTCTACACAAGTGAGAGAGATGCAGGGATCTCTGGAATTCAGGCAGACCAGAGCAAAGCAGGAGAGATGATTTACTTTGACACGTGACCTCTTATCTCTCAAAGTCCATCGCCCTGCTAATTTTTATCTCCCTAGGCCTTGACCTTTGTGGCCTTCCCAGAAATCCGGCCCTGCAAACATTATAAAAGTCATTGTTGGTGGAGAGGGGGGTCAGAACAGTTTTCAATGATCTTCTGCCTGGGGATACCCTCTAAAAAAATAGCCCTTGAGTAATGTTATAAATTAGATGAACTTACAGATATTATTATTATTATTATTTTTATTATTATTATTGATGTATGAAGTGGCAACATGTTCTGTGGTGCTGTACAAAGTGAGAAACAAACATGGGGTACAAAATAATAGAGGCAATGGTATACTCCAATATACAAAATACAGAGTTGGTACAAAATACCGAATCAGTACAAAGAATTACAGTACAAGAATACAGAATTGGTTATTACAGAGATAAATTTAATATGAATAAATGTGTAACACATTCCAAGATGCACAAGGGTGAGGGGGCCCTGCCCTTGCAAGCTTACAATCTAAAGGATATCTGTAGGTTGTTATAATTTATAATGTTACGCAAGGCTAGGGATGCTCATTCAGATTCCATAAAATTGAAATGAGCTTACCGCATCAGTAATTGGAAATTGGTCCTGGGGGATCCCCCAACTGCCCTTCCCCTCCCCAGGTGAACTGAGTATAGGGGTACTGACTTACCCCTTACCCATTTCCACAGTTAAAATGAGTTAAAATTAAATAAAAACACAACCACAAGAAAAGTCTTTTATTAATCTCAATTAACCATAAATACATACCTTTTATTACTCCCACAGTAGTATCCTCGGAAAGGATCTAACGCTATATGCTTTTGATACCCAACAAATGACGGAGAAAGCTGCACACGTTGATCCCTGCCATGATGACTGAGGAACAGTGCTGCACAAGTCAAACCCATCCTCATCCCTGGACTTGCTACACTAAGTATAGCAAACCCCAGAGCATCTTTAAAATGCCCTCCACTGCCCTCTATTGGTCTTTTAACAGACCAATGAGGATTCCCATTGGTCTTTTAAAAGACCGATAAGGGGCACTGGAGGGAAATTTAAAGGTGCTTTGGTCTTGCTATTTTCTTTCTTAAATCGTAACTGTTGGGCATAAAATAAAAAATCAATTCTTTATTTTTATCTGGTAAACAAGTAATAAGGATGTTAACCAGACAATCCAAAAGTTAAACATCACTCTTACTTTTCTTGTCCATAAAAGATCATTCCCCAGTTTACCTGCCACTTATTCGGTACATTTACCGCACAAAAGTTGCAAGGCATGCTGGGTTCTCTTCTTTTCTTCTTTACTTTCCCCTCAGACATAACTAATGCAGCCTGATTGGCTGAAGCCTCTCCCCCCCCCCCCCCCCCACACACACACATACACACACCTCTGTTCCTCTCTGATTGGCTAATATTTCTCATGCTGAGACAATGCACTTTCTAATGCAGAGCTGGGTAGGAGTGTCTGAAGACTGGGAGGAGGCCGGGCAAGAATACACAGACAGAGTAAGAGAGATCAGGATTGGCTTAGATAGACAAGATAGAAAAGGGCAAGAAGCCAACGGAAAATCCTAAGAAGGGTTTTCTCTTTTTTTTTACGATAGAAAAGTTGCTAAAATCAAAATGGTACCAGTGCTATACTCTTGTTATGTAGGTAGAGCAAGTATTTATCTATTTATATATGTGTTTTTTTTTTCTTTTCGATAGTATGGCTGACAGCTCCTCTTCGGCCCTCAGTCGTTTTCACTTTATGCATCCGAGCAATGTTCACCTCCCATTCATTAGCCTATAACTTTATCGCTACTTATGACAATGAACTGATCTATATCTTGTTTTTTCTGCCACCAATTAGGCTTTCTTTGGGGGTACATTTTGCTAAGAGCCACTTTACTGTAAATGCATTTTAACAGGAAGAATAAGAAAAAAACTGAAAATTTTCATTATTTCTCAGTTTTCAGCCATTATAGTTTTAAAATAATACATGCCTCCATAATTAAAACCCATGTATTGTATTTGCCCATTTGTCCCGGTTATTACACCTTTTAAATTATGTCCCTATCACAATGTATTGCGACAATATTTTATTTGGAAATAAAAGTGCATTTTTTCTGTTTTGCATCCATCACTATTTACAAGCTTATAATAATAATAAAAAAATAGAAATTATTTAATCTTTACATTGATATTTAAAAAGTTTAGACCCTTAGGTAACTATTTATGTGTTTCTTTTTATTGTAATTTTTGTTTTGTTTTATTAAACGTTTTATTTGGGTATTTTTGGGAGGGTGGGATCTAAATACAGGGTAGTAAAAAATGTTATGTAAATATATGTGTATTTCTTTTTTTACATTTAGATGTAGTTTTACTTTTTGGCCAAAACATGGCAGCCATGAGTTTGTTTACATGACGTCACTCTAAGCGTAACATGTGCAGTCTCTATTTTGACCTATGACACTGTATTGTTATAAAATCATTTGCATGATCTTGTTTTGTTGTGAGTTTCCGTATGTTCTACCTGTATGTTAACCCATTTATCTATTGTGCAGCACTGCGTAATATGTTGGCGCTTTTTAAATACAATAAATAATAATAATAACCTCTAACACTAACCAATTCTCGCCTCTCATTGTCTTTGCAGGTGTATTATTCAGGTGCCAGTGCTCAGCACCCAGTTAATCCCCTGGGATCTATAGTTAGTGCTTTGCTATATAATAGTTAAAGAGAAACTCCAACCTAGAATTGAACTTTATCCCAATCAGTAGCTCATACCCCCTTTTACATGAGAAATATAATGATTCACAAACAGACCATCAGGGGGCGCTGTACAGAGCTGGATCATCAACCAGGCAACCTAGGCAGGTGCTTTGGGCCTAGTGGGTGTCAAGGGGCCCACCTGCCACCTTTTCTGACCTCTCTCCACTTTAGCTTGCCAAAAGAACCATAAGGAGGCCCAAAATCTACTCCCTTGCCTAGGGCCCCAATGCATCGTAATCCATCTCTGGCGCTGTATGACTGATTTTGTGCTGAAACCCCTCCTACAAGAAGCTCTGAGTACCGCGGTACTCTGGGCAAACTGCCACAATGTAACAATGTTCACAGACAGGAATTAGCTGTTTACAGCTGTCTCTAACAGCCAAAACAGCTAGGAGCAGCTACATAACCTGCCCACAGTAAAAATGTCACCATGTAATACATGTCAGAATGTGAATCTGGGAGAGGAAAGATTTTACAATGAGCAAACACTGACTAAATCATTTATCCATAATTATGGTAAAAAATGAAGCACTTTTTTTACTACATTATTTTCACTGGAGTTCCTCTTTAAGTACCAGGATCCAATTCATATACCCAGAGACGTATGTAGTGAGATGCAGGTATAATACTGGGACATCCATACTGCCTGATTAGGCTGTTTTGGTAAAAAAAAAAAAAACCTGCTAATTTTGGGATTGGGCTGGCTAGTTTTGATTTATTATTATTGTAATTATTATTATTTATGTTGCCTTGTCACTAACTGTCCCTCAGAAGGGCTCACAATCTAATTCCTACCACAGTCATTGTTTTCATTTGGTGGGGAATCTTCTTCCTGGTTAAGTTGCATAATGGCTATTTGGGGCTTTGTATTTGCTGACCTTCTGTAATACTTCTTTCTTACTGGCCATGCTTAATTACGCAAGCAATTCAAGTTGGGACTATACCTTATACATTTTTGAGGGTGCGCCCCCCCCCCCCCTTCCTGGCAACACAATTCCACAGTGTTTGCCATAGATCCTGTTTTCCTTACACATCTGTGTGCACCCAGCACTGTTGAGCTGCAAATTTGCACTGGCTCTATGATAGCACCAAAATAACCAAAGCAACTGCTTCACTATATAGGTCTGATCATGCACTCTAAATATATAAAGTAAATATGTCCAGGCGTTCTATCAGCAGAAGCTTCAGTAACGTAAACGAAAGATCTGCTGGCATTCACTCATGGATCCATGGCTGAGTCATGAAAATCAATAGTGCTGCATCAGACAGTCTTTAGTCATGTTTTTAAATTATCTCGTCATGCTTAGTAAGAAAACATCCCTCCCCCCATCTACCTTCATTATTCCTAATTAAACAAAAGCTACTGCTGGAATGTGGGATAAAGCCAGTCTTTCTATAACAGAAAATAACTTATCCTCGCATCTAAAGTCGTTTTTTTCCTCAGCTGATAAGAACAGGAGCAAAAAAGCAGACAAGCTAATGTGCGCATGTTTTAATGCCCTCCGAGTACAAATTAAGCAAAACAACCTATATGAGGTGTTCCTAAATGATTGATTAATAAATACAGTGAAGTCTGATAGTCTTTTTAATCACAGTTTTAACACTTTGATTAATTCTCCATCACGCTCTAATAAGTTTATAAGAATCCTACCACCTAGTCCACTTGCTTTTTGCTTTGAGAACTATTTATTCTCTGAGCTTGAGACTTTCAGCTTGCATTCATTATTTATAATAAATGGAAATCCAGTTAGCTTCTGCAGTGCAGCAGATGGAGATTTGTGGTCCATTAAGTCACGAGGTAACCAGTGGTAAAAGATTAATGTGCCTGCTTTATAAGCCAATCATGTTTTAGTTTTAGATAGTTGTACCTTTATTCTGCAAAAAAAAAACATAACGTTATAGAAGGAAAACAGTTTTGAGAAAGTGATTTTTTTATTGAAAGTACTCAGTGTATAAATTTTATCTAAATAAGTGTCGAGCGGCTGATGGAGGTGCTATATTGTTTCATTACTGCACAGAATACCATTACAGGAGCTGAGACACATAACTGGAGTTGCAGGGGAAGCAAACCATTTAGAGCACACACTTTAAAAATCCCAGTAGTGTAATGGGTGATATGTACACAGTGTAACATGCCAAATAATGAATGCATATGCTAACAAAATCTACAGGGGAGAACAAACAATGAAGATACCTACGAATATATTAAAGTTAAAGCGGGGGATTCTTTGCTATCTATCACTAAGCCAAAATCTTTTTTGTATTGTTTATTCCGTGCTGTATCGGGTTGTTGGATTGTATTAGTAGTAGTGTACTTCAAGAGGAGGGAAAGGCATTGTATTGTTTTCTTGTTTACTCTTTATTTACTCAATGTATAACGGGCTGCTAAAGATCTTATGACTAAAGGTGCCCATACATCTCTCGACTCGGCTGAACCATCATCTGATTTGATGATTATTATCAAATCGGATGAAAATCAGTGCCACCAAGAGCATGCCTGATCGACGATGTGACCAATTTTCGGCCAAAATTGATGACATGTATGGATCGGACATGCTGCAAGAAGTTGGGCCATCATCGTTGATGGGGCGGTAGAGGCAAGCGATATCAGGATGAGCAAAGAATGCAAGAAAACCACCGGCGTTGTTCTCCCAGCGTATAAATGTACTCCCCCCATGTGTGCATTTATACATTACCTGCCCTGTGTTTCCCACCGTGTGGTGCCCATCTGTCTTCGGAAACCCCGCTCTACCATTAGCGGTATAACTGCCACCGGTGTATAGCACTCGGCACGTGTGTGATGTTATGTGCTATATGCCGATGGTGTGTAAACCTCTCATGGAAGAGCTGGGGGTTCTGTAGATGGATGGGCACCGCGCGGTGGGCGACACAGGACAGGCAATGTATAAATGCTCACACAGGGGGTACATTTGTATACTAGGGGGGAATGGTGAGCGCGTCAGACGTGGCTGATTTCCGAGAGGTTTCATTCTGAAATCAATCTGGAATTGGCCTGCATGTATGGCAGCCAACAGATCTCCCTCTAACCAAATTACATTAGAGGAAGAACGCTTCTAAGAATGTGGTAGAATGCTACTTTTGCAAGCAACATTTTGAAACCTCTGTGAAATAAATTCCCTGCTTTCTGCAATCTGCATGCATCCTCAGTGTTCTTTTTTCCTCCCACATCTTTTTATTAGAGTTTCTGGAAACTATGGGATGTAGTGGCTACTGGAAAATTCTGAAAGACAGTCTAAAGCAAATGAATAAGAGAATAATGCTGATATCAGGCAATGTCCAGGTCAAAAGCTAAGGTTGGTGCAGACCGATTGATGACAATATAAAGGTCAAAAGGTGAAGTCACAGCAAGACAATGGAAGACAATAATAAGGTCACAGGCCACGGTCAATGCTGGTGCAAGCCATGAGAGATAGTCAGTCACAGCAGGTCAGGAACAAGAAATGGAAAATGGTAAGCAAGCTGGGTAATAATAGGAACATGCTAGGCAAGGTTTGATAACATAACCAATAACTTAAAGATCCATTAGCACTGAGTGCTGTTTGGAAAGGGTTCTTATAGGGAATGGCTTAGCTTCTTGGCACAAAATCACATGCACTGTGTGTCACCAAATGTATACCCCAAACATTTTGCATGTACTTTACACGAGCTTAGTTCAGAGAAGCACAAACGTCCAAATCTGCAGCTATTGGTACAAGACAATGGCAGGCAGCATGTGCACACATGGAATGGTGAGAAAGCACAAGCATGGGCAGGTGAGTATGACATAAGCATTGTGAGTGATTTGGCACTGCGAAGGCAGGGGCTAGCATCACATCCTGTACCCTTGAATGGTATAATGCTAGGGTCCCCTTTTTACTTTGAAACTTGATGGGACTAGAGAATATGTTGATGCATATATAGAGACACATGTTAGCTATTATGTAAAGCCAGAATATCAGTGTCCCAGAAAGGCAGTGGATTCCGATTTGGCCACTGACACCTTTTTATTATTGCTTTGAAAGCCTGATACACAAACTAAACTCAGCAAAGTTAGCTGCTCGGAGTCATCTCAGCTGAGAATCTCGTGAATGACCTTGTGCAGGTGTCCTCTAAGGTCACTTCAGGTGCCCAGAAACTTGTTGATTTTCCCCAGTATTATGATCAAATCTGTTGGAGATCAGTGCCACAAAATGGTTGTAATTTTGATTGATTTCTAGCTTAAATTGATCAAATAAAATGTTTATGACATGAATTCTTCCTCTCTGTTGGAGATGTGGCACAAATAAAGGGGACCTCCTACACATCTTTTGTTCATGTAACAAGCTAGATAATTTGTTAATAAATTGAAAAGAGTTGACCTAGTACTGACCCTTGCAGGACACCGCTGTTAAAGAGAATCTGTACTGTCCAATTTGTACAATAAAAAAACATACCAGTCGAGTCACTGTGATCTCCTGGGTCCCTCTTTGCTGTTTCCGCCGCTCCCCGCCGCAATCCTGGCTTTTAATCGCCAGTTGTAGGCAGTGTTTACAAACAAAAAAACATGGCTGCTAACCAGGAGGGGATGTTTATGTGTATATATATATATATATATATATATATATATATATATATATATATATATATATATATATATATATATACATATCTATATATATCTATCTATCTATATATAGATAGATAGATAGATATATCATGTTACAGTATACTAGAAGTTTTTATTACATAGTTAATTATCTGCACTCCAGTCAGGGATTCTCATAGTTTCTCAGCATGGGCAACTCCCCCCCCCCCCTCAGACAAGCTGAAATTGAGAGCAGAGACCCTGTCTGTGACTAATAAACAAAGCACACACACAGAGCCTGCAGGGGGCATGGAGGGGCATGCATAACTTTTCCCTATCACAGCAGAGGCAGTGCATTCCTCTCTGGGTCGACAAAGCTTGACAAAGAAAAGAAAATTAGATATATTACAGAGACAGTGCAACTAAAAAAGGCTGCAGTAATTCAGAGCACATCAGAACAGGTACAGGAACGTATAGGATAGAAGAAATGAGGCTGAACATTTTGTTACAGAGTCTCTTAAACAATTTCCCTTTTTGAGTATGATCGTTTTACCACTACATTTTATTTTCTGTCTCTTAACTTGTTCTCTATCCACATGCACAATTTTTCCCCTAGTCCCTGTATCCTGAGCTTTTGCATCAGGCTATTGGCAGGAAGGGTGCCAAAAGCCTTTGCAAAGGCTGGGCACAGGGTGAGCACACCCTGGGCACAGGGTGAGCACACCCTGGGCACAGGGTGAGCCGAATGACAGCTCATCCTGCTGCCGCTTAAATCCCCGGCAGTGTTAATAACTATCTCTCCTCTGAGTTGTAGCAACTCGGAGAGTGAAGTAATTTAAGTTCCCATGATTGTCAGATCCCCAAATTACCCTTGCGCAGGGTGTGCACTATAGCATTAGTGCTATAGGGTGCTGAGCACCATCTGCCGAATCCACCTGATTAATTTGCAAAGTCCAAGTACACTACATCTATTACTTTTTCAAGATCTACATTTGCATTCACTACATAAAGAAAAAAGTTGAACATGTTGGTGAGACAGGACCTATTTAGTTAACCCATGCTGTTGAACTGAAATGAGATTAGTCTGTACTAGTTTTGTATAGCATCCCTAAAGATACCAAAGGTTTACACATAACTGATGTTACGATTACAGGTCTATACTGTAGTTTCCTGGTTCAGATTTTTTGCTTTCTTGAATAATTGGAAAACATCAGCTGTTTCTCAGTCATAGGAAACTGTCCCGTTTGAAAGAGAAACAGAAGATAAAGTGGCATATCAATAACTGAATTCAAGTCCTTTCATGCCCAGGGGTGGATGTCATCTGGTTCAGGTGCCTTATCAATCCTGATCTTATTGTAACCGCTTCCAGATTATCATAATTGTAATCTAAGTCCTGTTGGAAACTGTGCAGATCTGCGCAAAAATGTCTCGAAGATAGTACAAAAACTTTATTGATACAAAACTTGACTTGTAACTTGAATAAAGAGGCTCAATAAAGGCTCATTCAATTGTTTGGCTGGCAGAAAA
The DNA here is from genome assembly GCF_040937935.1 of Hyperolius riggenbachi. Classification (NCBI taxonomy): domain Eukaryota; kingdom Metazoa; phylum Chordata; class Amphibia; order Anura; family Hyperoliidae; genus Hyperolius; species Hyperolius riggenbachi. The sequence continues at coordinate 130,026,033 of NC_090652.1, read as the reverse complement.
AAGGACCATATTAGTAGAATTGGCATAGTGGTTGAATTGGCAACGACACTGGTCCATTTCGGGCTGAATATGCCCTTCGTCGGGCCAAATAAGCAAATGTACAACTTCTAAAAGGCAAACAAATACAAAACATTAAAATCCAATGCCATTTATCCAAAGATGTACCGCACCCCAGTCAAGGAGAGATCTCACCAAACAAGTGAAGTAGAGAGAGACCATGTGTATCAGGTATGTCTAAACACAGAGTCCAAATCAATCATAGGGACTCACATACCAAAGAATGTAAAGGTTAAAGATGAAACCAATCAAAAAGGTGAAGATGACCCAAAGATCATAGCGTAAATTATGTCACTCTAATGTATCATAAAAGGACAGGTAAATACACAATGTTTGACATTGTGTATTTCACCTTGAGTCTGCTCTTATATCTTTATTCCTGAACCCTGATGTAAGGACTAATATTTACCTGACTCAATGTCTCTGCTGTCTCCGTGACAGCAGAGCGGCTGCATCTTCTGCAATTTAATTGGCTCCTGACTCCGTGATTACTGTAAGCCAATCACAGTAATCACAGGTAGGGGTGCTCTGATACCCCTTTTCAAAATCGGGATCCGATTCGGATCCGGATACCCAGATATCCGATCCGGGTCGGATATCCAATTTCAAAATGTTCCAATCCAAATCGGATATATTACCTCAGTATCCGGGGTATCCGTCCGGATTCGGATATCTGGATAGAAAAACTGGAAGAGGCCTTTAAATTGCTTTTAAAATGTTTTTTTTAGGGTAAATGAGGCATGTATCATCATTTTTTTAAAGGGAAACACTAATTGATGATGTGGGGACTTAAAATCCCCCCCCCCCAAAAAAAAATGGCTGTCAATTAACATCTGGTCTAGGTTCCAGACAGCGGTCGTGCAGCCCACATTGTGTCCAAAGTCCAACCACACAACTGGGACATGACAGTTTTCAGCCAAGACACCTCCAAAAAATTATGCAGCAATTGTGTTTTGCGTTAAATATGGGTGGTATCAGTGGCCTGTGGAACCCTGGTGGTGGGAGCTGCACAGGCAGCAGGAGCAGGGCAATGCAGCAGCAGGTGTAACGTGCTCCAGGAGCATGCAGGACGTGTCACATGGCAATTGGCACGTGTCACGTGGCAATGGGCACGTGGCATGTGTCACGTGGCACTTGGCACATGCCAAGTGCCACGTGACACGTGCCAAGTGCCACGTAACACGTGCCACGTGCCAAGTGCCAAGTGCCGAGTGACAGTCAGACAGCAGAGGAGAAGACACTAACTGTCACACTGGCACTGCTCAGCAGCACAGCAGTTCTGTAGTAAGCTAACACAGTAGTACTACTACTCTAACAACTACTAGCAATGACTGCAGTACTACAGTACTAACTACACAATAACACTGTAATCATATTCCCTATTATCCCTAACCTAACCTATACTGTAGCTAGCTAAGGCTAATAGTTGGCCAGCAGGCAGCAGCTGGCCTGGTCTGTGCACAGCACACACACAGACACATAGCAGCTGCAGCAGCCCTGCAGCACAGCACACACTCTGACTGTCACACAATGAAATCAAGCTAATTAACAATACAACAATAGTGTAGTGATAGTGAAGGGGTTAATCACTGAACAGCTTTAGGTTTATCACTGTATACAGCACTGCTAGGCCAGCAGCACTGCAGCATGTCTCTCAGTGACTGAGCATTCACACAGGATGAGTTTTCTCATTATGGCACCCACTGGGGGGGCTGGCCAGGGTTCCCTTCTGTGATTGGGTGCCAGGGCTTAGGCTGGGAGCCCTCTGATTGTCTCAATGAGGTCAGGTGGGGCTGGCCAAGGTTCTCTTCTGTGATTGGTTGCTAGGGCTTCTCCTGGGAGCCCTCCGATTGGCTCAATGATGTCATCTCCTTAGTTAAAGTATTCGGATCTGGATATCCGCCGGATATCCGGGTATGCGACCAAATATCTGCAGATAGCTATCCGGATTTGGGCCCAGGTATCCGGAATCTGAATCCGGAAAGCTGAAAAAAGTTCAGATATCTGGGTTACCTGGATATCCGGAATCCGGATGAGCACCACTTATCACAGGGCCCAATACAGAATGGATGGCTCTGGAAAGAAGGGCCAGAGCAGTCCAGTTCCAAAAGGGTTAAAGTGACTACACACTTTTTTTGTGTTAGTCAATTAAATTCTGAATGAGGTAGACTGGGAACAACCTAGAGCTGTATTATGTGACAAGGGCACCACCTTGGTACAGACAGAAGTAAAACATGCATTTCAAATGTAAGCTTTAGCTCAATCCTCTAATATCAAGTTCCCTGCCTGATCTTTTAAAAGTCCTATACTATTTTTTTTTATGTATATGTTTGTAAAACTTTTTTTGAGATCCATTCAACTACATATATCCAGCAACAAAAAAAATCAGTTTTCAATTTTGCAATTCTGATGACCTCATTACAGTTTTTTTTTTACATTCCTTATATTTTTTTTAATGCAGATGCAGTCCCTTTAAGCTTAAGGACCCTAAAGACACTCCTTCTACACTTACTGTAATAATTTCCCTGGTTTAGTTTTTTTCTTTTCTTAATTTAACAGAATACTTATCCACTGCCTGCTCTATACTCATTGTGACAACCAGAAGCAGTAGTATGTAAATATAAATACTACTGCTGCATGATATTGGGGAATGGGAGATTAGGGTCCTGATGTTAGAAGGAGAACTCATTAACTTACCTTTGTTTATATTACATATTTCAAATGTTAGAGAATATAATACATTTAAATGTTAAAGTGGACCTAAACTCTTGTACAGGACAGAAGCGAAACATAGAGAAATGCACCCTGTATGTATTTAGAGAGTTTAGCCTGTTTAATTCCCCCTCATTTGTGTCTAATCACAAGTTGTAATTTGATCTTTCCCCTGTTTCACCTGACTGCCATAGCAGAGATGGCAGATAAGCTCATCTGAAAGCACAGGCTGTTAACAATATGTCTTCTTCCATGAATCAGGAAGTAGAAATAGTGCAGATTTATTTTAGGATTTGTATCAGCTGTAGCAAAGAAATGTTTTTGTTTAAAGGTTATTATGCTGTTGTGTATCTTTTAGAGCAGAGAGAACATTCTGAGATCAGGTCCGCTTTAAGGAATCTGTTTACTTATTTTAGGATAGACTCAACAAAGTGAGCATTTCTATCAGTTAGGTAACTGTCTATCAGTTAGCACAGACTAAATATTAGTAGCCTATTTATAGACTATTAATACTTAGTCTGTGCTAGCTGATAGACAGATAGCTAAAATACTGAAGTGTACTTGAAAGTAGAGATGGCCCGAACGGTTCGCCGGAGAACTTGTTCACACTAACTTAGCTGGTTTGAGTTCGAGGTGAACCGCGAACACTTAGTGGGTTCGACCCACCCCCTATACTACATGATTGGGCTAAACTTTGACCCTCTACATCACAGTCAGCAGACACATGGCAGCCAGTCAGGCTGCACTACCTCCTGGAGTCCCCCCCCCTATAATAAAAGGCAGAATCGTCGGCCATGTTCTCACTCTGTGTGCTGCTGTATTAGTGAGAGAAGGGAGAGACATTGGAGAGATAGGGAAAGCGATAGTTAGGAGGTCTGTTAGCTTGCTGATATTTGTTGATGAAAAGCACCCCAAAACAGCTCTTTTGAGAGCTAATGTTCTTCTGATGTGTAATTTTGTGTGTGTGTGTGTGTGTGCCACTGACACTGCATATAAAGCCCTGGCTGTCGCAGCTGGCCCTTGCTAATTGCTGTACTGTGCCAGGCCCAGCACATTCAGTGCATTCCTTTCACTGCCTCTGTGTGACTGCACAATTGTATTATAGCAGCAGTCACTGCATACCTTTTCCCTGCACCTTTGTGACTGTACAATTGTATTATAGCAGCAGTAACTGCATACCTTTTCCCTGCACCTGTGTGACTGCACAATTGTATTACAGCAGCAGTCAGTGCATACCTTTTCCCTGCACCTGTGTAACTGCACATTGTATTATACCACCAGCAGTCAGGTCAAAAAAGTGTTCAGTACGTCACCTTTATAAAAATAAATGAGGCATGGATCCCAGAGGGCTACTGTCTGCCCGAAGACTAAGTCAGTCCCCACATACAGCATCTCTGCCTGCACGCCATGTGACTGCCTGCCCCAAGACTAAGTCAGTCCCCCCCCTCTGCCTGCAGGCTGCTTGACTGCCTTCTCTGCCACCACCAACAGGGTCCAGGACTTCAGGCAAATGCCTGAATTTTTATGGCTGCTGCTGCTAGCAGCGGCTGCTACCAAGCATAATAATATTTTTTTCTGGTGCGTGTACATGCCTAATTTTTCTTGCTGCACTGCGGCTGCAACAACAAAGCAAAAGGCATGTACATGTGTCAATTCCCCTTCGTGATCGTTACCTTGCCGCGGTGAAGGGGCTTGCGTATCACAATGAAGAAATTACCTTTTTGAGTGTGTTGGGGGGGGGGGGCACACCCAAGATAATAAGGTTGTTGCTTCATTGTAGACAGACCAAATTCAATCAGCTGGACAGTCACTGTTGTTCTGTCATTGAACTACCTCAGCCCGACCATATGGGCTTGAAAACCGTTATCGCCTGCACTCTGGTGCGCACCAGTCCAGCACAGCCATCACTACACAAACAGCTGTTTGCGGTGCATTACACAGGGAGTTTGGGCTGTCAGTGTGAAGCAGTACACTACTTACACTAACTGCTGATCCATGTATACACACGCAAGTTTTCAAGCACTTTAGGCCTCTAATTTAGCAATGCAATGTGATTTCTGCCTTTTAGGGATTATAACCCTGCTGTGCATCAAATCCGTAATTTACCTCTGGACTTTTGGCGTGTATCCCACTCCGCCATGCCCCCCTCCAGGTGTTAGATCCCTTGAAACATCTTTTCCATCACTTTTGTGGCCATAAACAGTGTTTGTAATGTTTAAAGTTTGCCTGCCCATTGAAGTCTATTGTGGTTAGAAAAGTTTGCAGGTTCGCGAACTTTTTCAGGAGTTTGAGGTTCGCGAACCGAAAATCGGAGGTTCGAGCCATCTCTACTTAAAAGTACAATCACCCCTTAAAATAAAGCCACATGCACATTGTACTCATTTGTATTTTGTTTGCATACCCACTGGTGCAGTGTGCCTACAACTTAAGAACTAAACTAAAATCTGCCCTAAATTGTTAATCTGGAAGAAAGATAATAACTGTACTCTTTATGGTTCCAGTATAATAAGAACTACATTCATTACTTGCATGTTCTTTTGGCCTGACATTTGGGGACTGATTAATTCCAGGGGATAAAACGCTTGCAGCGAGTGTGCTATCATCCTGCATTGCACGCAAATTACTAGCTGATCCTATTGTAAAATTAACTCTCCTGATGCTTGTGTGAATTAAAACTCACCTGGCACATTAAAAGATATTTAAACAAGGCATTTAAAAAAGTCTCCAAGAAGAATATATGCATACATTCACAATGACATCCACTCCTGGACTGCACCTTCCATTTCCCTCAGTAAATCTCTGTTGAGCCACAATCTGCCTCATACTATGCCCCAACCACGAGTGGTCAGGACCTTTATACCAGATATGATAGCTCTCATGCATGCATAGTTTTGGATCTCCTGGACCCTGGTCAGGGTCTAGTAAAGGATGGATTGTGGCTAAATGGAGGCTTGCTGGTGGAAAACAAGGATGCAGTTCACAAAAGGATACCATTGCGGATGTACGTTTCTAATCTTTTTGGGCACTTTTTTTTAACTCAGATATCCTTTTAGATAATTGACTTAAAGTGAACCCAAGGTGAGAGTGATAATGGAGGCTGCCATATTTACTTCCTTTTAAACAATACTAGTTGCCTGGCAGTACTGCTGATCTATTTGGCTGCAGTAGTGAAGTGAATTACACCAGAAACAAACATGCAGCTAATGTTGTCAGTTCTGACAATATTGTCAGAAACCCCCGAGCTGCTGCATGCTTTTTCAGGGTCTATGGTTGAAAGTATTAGAGGCAGAGGACCAGCAGGGCAGCCAGGCAACTGGTATTGCTTATGCATAAAAGGAAATAAATATGGCAGCCTCCATATTATTCTCACCTTTAAGCTTTAGAAATATGACTTTAGGTAAAGTGATGAAAAAATGTTATAGGCTTTGCTCAGCTATCTTCAGCACCATACACTTATTTTCTCAGTGCTTTACTTAAAAAAAAAAGTTTGAATACGTTAATGGCCTAAGTCTTTTTTAACCCCTTGTTTCCGATGCAGACTGTGATTACCAGAATGGCTGAGTCAGTTAGTGTGGGGCTCTGCCTCCTGAGCAATACCAGCCCACATGGCCTATGGGTAGAGGGGAGAGCAGCAATAATTCCCACATTGTCCACATCAATAAGTGAGTAAAGAGCACAAATTTGGTCTTCCAGTGAATCATCCTGATCACACGTTATGAGATTTTCCTCCAACTTAGCAGTCTATTTGGACAGTTTTCTGTGAGAATTAGAAAGTTGAAAAGAACAGCACAGGTAGTGGTCCAATGAAAAAAGAATGGGCAGGAAGTGTTGTGAACTCTTTCTGCCCAGTCAATAATTTATTCCCACAATGCATAGCCTGTCCCAGGAACTAAACACCATGGGCTCGATTCACAAAGCTTTGATAACCCAGTTAAAGACTTTAGGCGTGATAAACATTTTATCATGTCTAAACTCAGTTTAGGCATGATAAGTTTAGGCATGATAATTTTAGGCGTGATAAGTTTAGGCGTGATAAGTTTAGATCGCAAAGTCCCGCGCGCAAAACAGAGCCATTAAACTCTATGTGACGTTTCGCGCACCAGACTTTGCTAGCGCAAAACTTTTGATCAGCTGTGCACTGCGGTGCTAACCCAGTTATCATGCCTAAACTTATCATGCCTGAACTTATCACGCCAAAACTTATCACGCCTAAACTTATCACGCCTAAACTTATCATGCCTAAACTTATCATGCCTAAACTTATCATGCCTAAACTGAGTTTAGGCGTGATAAGGGGCTTTTCACCAGCGTGCTAACAGTTTGCACCGCTTTGTGAATCAAGCCCCATAGATCTCACCACAGGCCTTCATAAAGGAGGGGAAGGGTTTCTTAATCAGGGCTGCATTTTTATATTCTGGGGATCTCTATCAGGGATCATGTACTGATCCATGCAGGGTGACAGAGCAATGCCACCACTATACAGACACATCATTAGCTTCCTGGCGGGGGAGGAGGAAAAAAAAACACATTCCACGGTGATCACTATTTTGCAAATGTCTAATAAGAGGAAAAGACGTGCACCACCAAATTTCGATTCACTCACAGGAGCTTTTTTTTCAGTTCGCGAACCGGGTTTGCGAACATCCGCAAAAGTTCGGTTTGCACGAACTGTCACGAACCGCAATAGACTTCAATGGGGAGGAAAACTTTGAAAACTAGAAACACTTATGCTGACCACAAAAGTGATGGAAAAGATGTTTCAAGGGGTCTAACATCTGATTTTTTGCATGGATGAGTGGGATAGATGCCAAAAGTCCTGGGGAAAAATCTGGATTTGACGCAAAGCAGCGTTTTAAGGGCAGAAATCACATTGAATGCTAAATTGCAGACCTAAAGTGCTTTAAAACATCTTGCATGTGTATACATCAATCAGGGAGTGTAATTAGAGTAATGCTTCACACTGACACACCAAACTCACAGTGTAACGCACCGCAAACAGCTGCTTGTGTAGTGACAGCCGTGCTGGACTGGTGCGCACCATGGGGAGAGTGCAGGCCGTTTTTTCAAGCCCATATGGTCGCTGGGCTGTGGTAGCTCAATTATAGAACAACAGTAACTGTCCAGCTGATCGAATTTGGTCTGTCCACAATGAAGCAACGACCTTATTATCTTGGGTGTGCCCCCCCCCCGAGACACTCATATAGCCGGCGGTCATTCCTTTATTGTGATACGCAAGCCCCTTCACCGCGGCAAGGTAATGATCTCGAAGGGGAATTGGCACATGTACATGCCTTTTGTTTGTTGTTGCAGCTGCAGTGCAGCCCGAAGAATTAGGCAGGCATGTACACGCACCAGAAAAATTATTATAGCGGCCGCTGCTAGCTATTATAGCGGCCTTAAAAATTCAGGAATCCACCTGGAGTCCTGGACCCTGTTGGTGGTGGCGGAGAAGACAGTCAAGCGGCCTGCAGGCAGAGATGCTGTGTGGGGAGTGACTTAGTCTTGGGGCAGGCAGTCACACGGCATGCAGGCAGAGATGCTGTGTGTGGGGACTGGCTTAGTCTTCGGGCAGGCCTGAGTGTGCTTTGCAGACCAGGCATCTGTGGTCAGATGGATCCTTGACCCAACGCTGTGTGCCAGAGATGTCACCACTTGCCTTTCAACATCAGGGTACAGTTTAAGTATCGCCTTTTTTTAGAAAAAATTGCGGCCTGGTATTTGCTTTTGTGTGCTGCTTTTCCTCAGGTGGTCATCCCATTGCAGTTTGTGCTTTGTAATCATGTGCCTTTGTAAGGTAGTTGTCCCTACGCAGGTCTTGGTCTTTCCACGGCTCAATTTTCGGTGGCAGAGAGTGCAGATGGCATTGCTCTCATCTGAGGCAGGCACACAAAAAAAATTCCACACTGCTGAGCCCTGGGGTGATGGCACTTTGGTGGTGGCGGCCGACTGAGTGTTAAGTGGGGTGCCAGAATCAGAGCAGGAGGAGGAAGATATGTCATGCTTCCGTGTGGAAGCTGAGAAAGATGAGGTGTTCTGTGTTAAATAGTCAACTACGTCCTGACAATATTGGGGGTTGATGGCACGTGCCTTCTTCTGAACACTGTACTTTGGTCGAAGGCTGCACGAAACTATGACAGCGCAACCTCGAACAGACCCTCCAGGTGGCCTGCCTCTGCCTTTTGATTTGTCCATATTGGGGGGGATGAAGTGAAAGGTATGCAGTGACTGGACTAATACAATGTGCAGTCACACAGGTGCAGTTAACAGGTATGCACGGAGTGGTATATCACACTGCGTGCACTCACGTAGGTAGGTGGGTGCACTGAACACAACAGGTAGGTATATGCAGTGATGGGTATTACAAATGTGCACCTGTCACACACACGTACTGTGAACAGGTAGAGTGACTGGTGGTATTAAATATCACACTGCGTGTGCTCACGTAGGTAGGTGGGTGCACTGAACAACAGGTAGGTATATGCAGTGATGGGTATTTCAATGTGCACCTGTCACACACAGACAGGTACCGGACAGGCACAGTGACACTGCATGCGCTCACGTAGGTAGGTGGGTGCACTGTGAACAACAGATAGGTATATGCAGTGATGGGTATTACAATGTGCACCTGTCACACACACAGGTAGTCACTGAATGTGCTGGGCCTGGCAGTGGAACACACAGTAGAAATTAGCAAGGCTCTCTATGCAACACAAGTGTCAGTGGGACACACACACAAAAAAATAGATCACAAGAACAAGATTAGCTCTCAAAAGAGCTGTTGAGGGGTGTTTTTTTAGCAATAAGAATCAGCAAGGAGCAAGCTAACAAGCCAACAAGAGCCTAACTAGGCTTTTCCTATAGGTCTCTGCACAGCAGCTGTCCCTTCTCTATTTACTGCAGGCACACAAGTGAGTCCAATGCCTGATGCTGCCTGCCTTTTATAAGGGGGGAGTTGCTCCAGGAGGGAGTGTAGCCTGATTGGCTACAATATGCCTGCTGACTGTGATGTAGAGGGTCAAAGTTGACCCTCATGATGCACTATGGGGGCGAATCAAACTTCCGGAAAAGTTTGCGTACGTAAGCGAATGCGAACCACCAAAGTTCGCCGGGAACCGTTCGGGCCATCCCTAGTGCTCACAAAAATGGTTTTATGTACCCATTGTAATTTACCCATTATGTACCCTCCCTCCTTTGCAGAGGCCCTAAAAACAGAGGGAGAAGTCCCTTTACGTTTACTTTTGACTATACCCCCATGACAAAAAGGTTAACACAGATCATAAAGAGAAATTGGGCAGTAATTGCCAGGGATCCTGTACTCCAAAAGATCTTTCCTGATCCACCTAGAATAGCTTGTAGGAGAGCACTCACATTGGGAGATATTCTCATGCGGAGTGAATTTCGCTCACCTCCAATTAAAAATTGGATGATGGCTAGGCGTCCTATGGGGAACCACAAGTGTGGTAACTGCCAATTTTGCACCTACATGTGGGAAGGCACAAACTACCATATAGGAGAGATCCAATGGGAAGTAAGGGCATTTATTACATGCCAAACCAAGTTTGTTTCTTATGTTCTGTTCTGCCCCTGCCTTTTCTATTACATAGACAAAACCACCCGACCCTTGAAAGAAAGAGTGGGGGAACACTTTAAATCGATCAAGTCCAGTAGGTATTGTCCCAGGCTTATGGAACATGCAAGGGATGCTTACGGTGGAAGAGCAAAATGTTTGAGATTTGCTGGCCTCCTGCATGTCGCCCCCTTACGGCGAGGGGGCGATTGTGATCGGGAGTTGACTCGGCGAGAATGACGTATCATTCAGCGTACTGAGGCGATGGGACCACTAGGCCTGAATGACAGGCTGGAGTTGTCCTGCTTCCTTGACCCGTGAGCCCCCCTAGGCATATTGGACCTGGCAGACCCCACCCATATACCTCATGTAAGGAGGCAACAGTGGGGTCCCCTCTGTTTTTTGTCTTTGAAACACCCCCTTAATCACTCCAGGTGATCCATCTTGCTACTTTGTTACTTCCAGGCTTCACCTTGTGGAGGGTACTAGGAATCTTTTCATGGACTAAAGGGTAATTATACCCCGAGGATCATTAATAGATGACCCCAATACCTTGAATGTGTGGCGGAAATGGGAAGAGTGTAACAACCAGTGACCTTCCCATCATGGACGAAGGGTTATTCAGCCGCCAATGTTAATGGGTATGGACAGCCCAAGTAGGGCCACTGGTGGATAGCCCAATTAGGGTTCCCCCCTTCTCCTCCCCCCCCCCCCTTCCCGGGACATACAGCCCAGGGCGCCATGAGCCAACTTTATACTGGTGACATGTGCTACGCCACACATACAGGGCAAACCCATGGAACGATTTGCCTTAACAACTTCTTAAGGTAGCCACTTCTGTGATACTTACTTGGTCTGTTCTTTTTTTCTCACTTGGGCACCTCTTTACTCCTTCATTTGATCTCCTATAAGTTTGTCACAAGCCGGAATTGCTAAGTGGCAATGGGTGTCTTTCCACTATCCTTTCCCTAACTGTATGCTTCCATAGGTTGCCGAAATTAGATTTGAGGCACGTGACAGTTAAAAATGGGGCACAGCGCCAGGGGAACGATAACGGCGCCACATAGACTTACATTATATAACGCTATTTAGCATTTTAAGTGTTAAAAAATGGAGCAGGCAGTGTGCCTTACACTTATAACGCTAAATAATAGTGTTATAAATCTTAAAAAATGCACAGGCCAGTGGGGGTCATTGGGGAGGGAGGCAGCGGACACTGGAGGGAATTGGTATCCGGGGAGGATGTGTGTAATATGCATACATTACCTTGTCCTGGGCCGCCGATCGCTCCTTCCCTCCGCTCCTGCACTTCTTCCATTAGTTTGCTGTAGGCGGCCAATCACCATGTGGTTTCAGTCCCCGCATGGTGATTGGCTGGCTGCAGGACTACAAGCAAACAAATGGAAGAAGTGCAGGAGCGGAGGGAAGGAGCGATCGGCGGCCGGGACAAGGTAATATATGCATTACACACATCCTCCCCCGATGCCTGTTCCCTCCAGTGTCCCTCTGTCTCTCTTCCTGCAAACCCCGCTGCCTATACTAGCCAGCCCCCTGCATTTTTAAATGGTGCACTGTTCCACAATAAATGTATTGAAAAACACTATTTACAGTTTTAATGTATTTACATTAAAATGGTAAATTGCGTTTTATGATACATTTATCGGCAGAATAATGTTTTCACTATGAGTTTTGTAATGTGTTTATACATATTTTTTAAATAATGCAAATGTCACAGAGCCCAACACCACTTAAACGTTATTGGTATTTACCATTTGTTCACTAAATCACACAGCACACTTGGTTGTATCATAGATGTGCCCATCCCATCTCTTGTAACCTACGCTAGCAAGGGAGACTAAACAAAGCACTCTTGTAATTCTCTCCGCTAGCCGACGAGTCTCCGCCTATTCATCCCCGACCCCATAGACACAAACTCCAGCACCAATGGTGAGCGCCGGGGTGTGGCCTGGGAACTTTATCCCGGAAGCCGCGCGGCGCTGCCATTAACAATGGACACACGCACGTGAACAAGCGCCGGTCCGGCATGAAACGGCTGTAGTGCTGTTCATCTACTTCCCTGGTCACCAGCACCCTGTACACCCCAGCACCACCGTCATCCCAGGTTTGAAGTCATATTTGTGAATGACGTTCTTGTATAATTTGTGGCATGAAGATGTTAAATAAAGCAGTTTAAGTGACTAGTGCCCGAACTCGCATATAGTTTGCGGTTCACCGCGAACGCGAACCACTGAAGTTCCCATTTTCGCGTTCGAATGTGAACCGTTTGGGCCATCTCTAGTTACAGCTGATATAAATCCTACAATAAATCGGCATTGTTTCTACATTCTGATTCATGGAAGCAGACGTATTGTTAACATCCTGTGCTTTCAAATGAGCTTATCTACTATCTCTGCCATGGCAGTCATGTTGCACAGGGAGAGATCAAGTTACAACTTGTGATTAGACAAAAACAAGGGGGAATTAAACAGACTAAACTCTCTAAATACAGGGTGCATTTTTCTATGTTTTCCTTCTGTCCTGTGCAAGAGTTCAGGCCCACTTTAAAGCAAACACGGCGCTCATGCTTATATTTTTAATTATGACATCATAAAAAACTTTCCTCCAAACTCCAAAGTTCTCTGTCAGTTTGATTTGGATAGCATATGTCTCATTTTCAGTAAATGATTTATGAACCAACGATAGATGAACCAGGAGTCATTGAAAATGGATGGAGTCAGCAGAAACAAAGATTTCTATTTCAACAGATAAATGTTTAAAGAGGTGTATCAAAAGATAACAACATTAAAATTTTCCAAATTTGTATATAGCTTCATTTCAACAAAAAAGTTTTATATCTGTTTACTTAAGCAAATCACATTACAAATATGCATTTGCTTTCCGAATTTAACTCTCAGTGGAGCAGGGCGTGAGCAACAGAGACAGGAAAACACTGGGATTTTTATTAACACTATGTTACTTTATCTGGGGGATGAGGGTGGATATGTTTAGTTTAAAGGGTTCAATCAATGTTTGTAAAGGGTTAAAATATATATTGATTTGCTATAAAATTTTAGTAAAACCACTAGGGAAAAAAAATCAGTGCAACTTCAAGAAGAAGACATTGTCAATTGTAAAATTACTACCAGTACATGTTTATTTTTTTCCATTTCTATGTTACGCAGGTGCAGTAATGTAACTATCTATGTACTATCCTTCCTGGCAACAGTTGATTCAGAGGATGGATCTTCACTGTACAGTCCCCGACTTACGAATGACCCGCCGATACGAACAGCATAGATTCTGTGTTTCCATGGGAACAAGTAAAAAAAAAATCATATTGGACTTATAGTTTTTGATAAAATTGATTTTAAAAAATTCAAAGGAAAAATGGCTTTTAAACTTGTATAAGCAGTTACAGAGGGCAGAGGTGACACAGAGAGAGACACTGGAGGCACAGGGGGGCACAGAAGAGGTACAGGGGACAGATATGGCACAATGTTCCAACTTAAGAACAGATTCAGGTTAAGAACAAACCTACAGTCCCTATCTCGTTCGTTTACCGGGGACTACCTGTACTTTATTATCTTAACTATTGCAGTGGCAGTGCTTGAAGTGAACCTCCGGACTAAAAATCGACTCAGCAGCACTGAAAAGGCCTGGTGTTTCTTTAACAGTTTCACAGCATCAGAACTTTGTTTCTCTTATCCAAGCCTCATTTTTAGCTGCACAGAATAAAACTGCCCGGGCTTTTTTCCCCTGATGCTGTGCAAAGTATGATGGGATTTCTGATGTTAATGTTCTCTTTCTGCTGTTTTGGTGCAATTTTTTTTTTACATTTTGAATTTGACATTTGAAGCCTAGTGTGTGCAGCTGGGAGGGGTAATCAGGACACAGGATAGTTGGAACTGTGTCTCCTGCTCTCTGTCACCTACTTTCAACCAAAAAGATGACTGCCCCCATGACAAAGATGGCAGCCCCCATGAATCACAAACATTTGCCTGTTTTAAAACAGGGTGGGTAAAACATTATATTACCTATCTATTCTAATTAGCATAACTAATGTAACTTAATAACAGTATGTTTGTTTAGGCTGAAGTTCCCCTTTAATATTGGAGGTGGGGGAGATCTTGGAATCTCTTGATCTGAAGTCCCAGCAGCTACACTACAGGAGCTCGATTCACTAAAGTGTGATAACTGCTATCACAGCAGGTATCACGCGAGCTGACGCACGTGATCGTGTGAAAAGCGCACATAATCGCGTGCAAACCTTCGCTTATCATGCGAAGTAACGATGTTAGCATATGGCAGCTCGCGTAATAACTGCTGTGATAGCATTTATCACACTTTAGTGAATCGAGCCTCATATGTGGTACAAAATGTCATTATATACAGAAAGGAAACTGAAAGTCTATACAATTTGACTTCAGTTTCATTTTACACTCATATTCTAAGATTCTTTCACCATCTGTAACAGTAGTACCACTAGAAAGCTCCAAGCTGTCATCCTGCTATTTTTTGGATCGGAAGCCATTTATATGTCTCTTGTTTGGAAGTATGCACATTATTATTTTCAAAGAGTTAAAAGTTTTAATTTCATGCTCTCATATAGTCTTATCAGTCAATGTGGTTTATTCACTAAGTAGCAGCGCAGCTTAATGACAGCAGCGAGTGGTAATAATCCCCAGCGCAAGCTATGCAGTCATAGTGTGCGCTGCTAAATAATGTTATGCTACAATAGTTTAAAGAGACACTGAAGTGAAAAAAAATGATGATATTATGATTTGTATGTGTAGCACAGCTAAGAAATAAAACATTAAGATCAGATACATCAGTGTAATTGTTTCCAGTACAGGAAGAGTTGAGAAACTCCAGTTGTTATCTCTATGCAAACAAGCCATTAAGCTCTCCGACTAAGTTAGTCGTGGAGAGGGCTGTTATCTGACTTTTATTATCTCAACTGTTCCTGGACTATTTACTTTTCCTCTGCTAGAGGAGAGGTCATTACTTCACAGACTGCTCTGAAAGACTCATTTTGAATGCTGAGTCTTGTGTAATCTGCACATATTAGAGAATGATGCAATGTTAGAAAAAACACTATATACCTGAAAATAAAAGTATGAGAATATTGTATTTGCTGCTAATCTTCTAGTAATTATTCATAGTACACAACCAATTTACTATATCATATTTTTTTTCCCGCTTCAGTGTCTCTTCAACAAGAGCTTTGTTAAACTTAACAAGTGCTCCACTATTGGGCCAATCGGAGTGCAGGACTCTCGTCCTTTGAAGCTACTGGACCCGCCGGGCTCAGGGTGGGTTTAGTGGAGCGCTCGTTAAGTTTAACGAAGCGCTCTTTGAACTATTGTAGCATAACATTATTTAGCAGCACACGCTGTGGCTGCATAGCATGCACTGGGGATTATTAACTCGCTAGTATGCATGACTAGGGGTGTGATGGGGCGTGATCAGGGGTGTGGCAGGGGCGTGTCTTAAAAGTCCCTCTTTCTCATCTCAAAAAGTTGGGAGGTATGCAAAGGTACCCCTACATGTAGAGATTTTAGCGGCAGATCGACCAATAGACAGGTCTCTGTCTGATTGGAGAGAGATCTGTTGGTCGCCATAAACCGCATTCCGAATCCCAATTGATTTCAGCATGAAATCTTTTGGCAATCCGCCTCGTGATGCTGCCTCCTCGCCTTGCCACCCCCGGCCTCTGTCCCACTAATGTACATGTACCCCCCCAGTGCCCCTGTATTAACTTTCATAGCGGTAATCACGAGTTCAGCTCGGGGTGGAAAAAACATGCCAGGAGCGGTAACCCTGAGCTAAACTCGTGGTAGCTGCCAGGAGGTCTATGCAGAGGAATGCGTGCAGCGGGTGTTTCACCTCACCTCCGGGGAGATCCCAACTTCGGCGGCCATTCTTCTTCCTCTCCTCCAAGGCTCTGCTTCCCCCTGGTAAGATAGCCGTCTGTTGTCATGACGACAGTTGGAAATCTCACTATAGGGTTACAGCGCCACCCGGAGGACAGAGGGAAAACTGCAGTGCTGGATCCCAGGGAGGTGAGTGAGTGCTTGGCTGCTGCAGAACTCCCCAGCAGCATGATTTTTTTCAGGTTTTAGGATCTAAAAGTATGCAAAAAAAATTGCACTGCTTTTAGACCCTAAAATCCAGAAAATGTATAACGCCAAGGTGGTTAATACTTAACCTGTCTGGTGTCCGCTGTTGTATCCAGACTCCTCTTCCACATTTACACCCCATGTGCAGTACATCGGCAACCCTTTTGTCTCACAATGCTGTGTAATTGGTGTACATACCCTCCCCCCCCACACACACACCTTTTGTAAAAACATGTTAATTTGTTATCTGTATTAGCTGTTATACCCTCTTGTGTTGTATTGTATATTCTGTATTGTTATACTTGTATGCTATTGTACAGCGCCACTGAAGATGCTGGCACTATATAAATAAAAAATAGCTATAAATAATAACAACCATGTGGGTGTGAATCCGGAAGAGGAGTGTGGACACAGTGGACAAGGCGAGTATTAATGTAGAGGCACTGGAAGGGGTGTTATATGTACATTTGGGGGGGGGGGGCAGTAGCTGGGGGTTTCCGTTGCATTGTGCATGATTATCGTACACTGTTACTGCTATGCACAGGATTGAGCATGTCGACCCGAAATTTCCCAGCATGGTGGTATAATACAATGTGCAGTTACACAGGTGCAGTGAAAAGGTATGCACTGACTGCCGGTATAATACAATTTTGCAGTCACACAGGTACAAGAACATCAGCGCTCAAAAGAGCTGTTTTGGGGTGCTTTTCATCAACAAATATCAGCAAGGAGCAAGCTAACAGACCTCCTAACTATCGCTTTCCCTATCTCACCAATGTCTCTCCCTTCTCTCACTAATACAGCAGCACACAGAATGAGAACATGGCTGATGCTGATGCCTTTTATAAGGGGGGGGGGCTCCAGGAGGGGGTGCAGCCTGATTGGCTGCCATGTGTCTGCTGACAGTGGTGTAGAGGGTCAAAGTTTAGCCCAATTATAGGGGGCGGGTCGAACTCGCTAAGTGTTCGCGGTTCACCGCAAACTCAAACCAGCTAAGTTCACTCGAACAAGTTCTGCGGTGATCCGTTCAGGCCATCTCTATTTCTCAGAGCGGTATGGAAGAATACAGTTCAAAGGGATACAGCGCTCACCACCCTTCCTGTGCAGTAAGTTTGTATGCAGCTAACTGCCACAATAGGTGAAAACCAGGGATTCCACTTATAGCAATAAAGATTTTAAATGCAGCAGCGCATCCACTTATTTCCATTCAGTGTTGTCACCTATTCAGACCTAAATGGGAGAGAGAGACATATGCACATAGCGCATGATCCTTTAAGCACAAGTACACCCTGTGTAATCATAAGCACACTGTGCAGGGGATTTCTGTCACTCTCGGACTGTCACTCTCGGCTCCGAGAGCCCCTGATGAGTCACGCCTATAGAGTGACGAAACGCGTAGGGCGGAGCTTCTGAACACGCACGCTTGAGTGGACACACACAGACGGAAGCAGCCGGCGCAACAGGGAGGAAGCCTGGAGAGCGGTATGCGGCTGTTTGAGACATGCCTTACTATTTCTAATATCTGGTACGCATATATGTATGTGAGATTTTAACTATATTAAAGAAAGTTTTTACGCTATGTGGAGGCGGATGTCCTTATATTTTGTAGAGCAAACCGACGGTGATTGTTGATGTGCCTGTTTTCAAGCCTATTTTTGGTGAGCAGGGAAACGAAGGGGGGAGTGTGACCCCCAGCCTGCATGTGGTGACAGAAATCCCCTGCACAGTGTGTTTATGATTACACAGGGTGTACTTGTGCTTAAAGGATCATGCGCTATGTGCATATGTCTCTCTCTCCCATTTAGGTCTGAATAGGTGACAACACTGAATGGAAATAAGTGGATGCGCTGCTGCATTTAAAATTGGTATGGAAGAATAGATCTTACTGTGCTCATAAAACACGCTTCTTTTACCTGTCTGGCCCACCCTTGTATCCTATTTACCTACTTCTCTGCCTCTCAGATATCACACATGTGCGCCTGCGCTACTTCACTACAGTCCTCAGCAGGGAGATCTGAGAGGGGGTAACAGGATAGGGCATATCACCCGACATCAATGACACCCAGCATCTAAGATGACCCCTGACTTCTCAGAAGTCAGAATATAAAGTATTCAATTAACCCTGTGAAAGCTAACTATTCATTAACATTCATTGTCAGTGCTTAATCATCTTACTGCTAACTGAGTAATTTCAGAACGTGTTTGCAGTTTGAATTTTTTTTACTGGTGAAAGTCTTCAGTCATTAGATTTATGTATGAATGTTTGCAAACAACAACTTTGTGTTGCATTATATTCATGCAATTAGAGTGATTGGCTTATGCTATTTATGTTGGCTTGTTTGTCATGTCCATTGATCGGATGATGTAATGATGTGGTAAATTCTATATTTGCTATAGCTTGTGACCTTGGTCTTATATCCATCTGCTTAAAGGGCAGCATGCCCAATGACAAGTTGGTCATACTGTTGTAAGTGGGTGCTAATGCCAGACAACAGGGGTTTTAGTGATTGAAAGTCTGCACAGTCTTAGAAAAGACATCTGTTCACCAGGAAATTCTTCATCACAGCCAAATGTAAAACCGCATGCACTTTACATGTATTATATGCCAAATAGTATTTTCCAAAATGTCAAATATTTTCAAAAAATATATTAATATAAGCATATCTCAGTAAACTATATTTTTAATTAAAGCATAAGGAAATAGTGCCCTGTTCACACACACTGCGAAGAATTCATAAGAAAAAGATGTAATGTTATGATACAAGCCACACTAATCCTTTCATTCATTTTAATTGATTTAGCAATTAAAAATAAGAAATACAGTATATCAATTTAAAGTGAACCTGATACAGCATTTAGATTGCACATTAGATACTTACCAACTTTATCATTGATATCTGTATTATTGTTGGTATTATCTGCTTGTTTATGTTGATATCTGCATGTCATTTACAGTATATATAGCTATTGCTAGTTATTGCTGCATGTTATTGATATCTGCTTGTTATTATTAGCGCCATCCTCTGAAAAAATCCTTTTTTTGCTTTAGTAACTGGCAGGGGTTAAGGGGGTACCCCAGACCTTGAGGATTAGGCAGCTCAAAAAATACAAAAATACAATTTAAGACAGTAGCAGCACCCTTCAACTATTTCACTTGTTATTTATTAACATAATTGGGATTCGCCTGTTGTGCTTCCTTAGTAAGTATGTATCTTATATACTCAAGTATAAGCCGACCTGAGTGTAGGCCAACCCCCCAACTTTTACCCTCCCATCACTAAAGCCAACTTGTACCCTCCCATCACTATAGGCAACCCCCCTCAACATCATGCTCCCATCACTAAGAGCGTTCAGCACTTTTATTACTGCACAGGCACATAATCCTCTTGGTGACAGGAGTGTGATCGGAGCGCATGGGCGGCTTAGACACGCATGCGCACTGCAGCTTAAATTATGCAACTTGAGCTCTCCTATCGACGAGGACTGCAAATGACGGAGTGGCCGGGGAGGATGGCGAGGGAGACAATGTAGGACATAGGTGTACATGCTGCCATACAGGTTGTCTCAGGTACAATTTAAAATGTTCTATGGCCAAGGTGAGTTTTTTCTTCCCTCCTCCGAATACACACACCAGTGATACATAGCTGCCCTGGGATTTCAGAACCACCGATAAAGACTTCCAATACTATGCCTATTGTTGCCATTTCCACTAATTTTAAATACATTTTGTATCCACATACAGTGTAAGAAGAGAACTCCTGTTCATTTAACATGAAGAGTTTTGCTTTTAGACAAAGTAAAAAACAAAAAACTGCATGAAGGCAGAAGATGGTCATCACCTAACCCAGCCCTTTGTAGTCAGGTTGAATAAAGTTTTATATGTGAATGGAAATAACTTTGCATGTTAGGCAGATCTTGCTCAGAGGAATAGCTTTTCCCTAGATTGGATTTCTCCAGCTAATCACTATTGTTTTCCCCTTTAGCCAGAGGTCTTTTGCCTCTCTTGTCCTCCCTTCTCAGCTAAATAAAACAGACAAATATAATGACTGCCTATTCATATGCTAATCTTTTGTTTGAAAAAACAAAAAAACTGATGAAAACAATATTACACTTTGCACGTATGACGATCATCTGCCATCTGTTCTTAGTCTTAAAAGTTAATGAACAAGAAAAAACCAAAACAAAAAAATCAGAATTAACCTTGCTTTATTTCCATTCACTTTTTCAGTGAGGAATATTTATAAACCTTTAGATGTTTAAATCCATTTGTACTCAGCTTCAAAAATCAATCCTGGTTTTTAAATAATTATGCTGGATAGCTTTGTATTGATATTTTCCTTTGATGATAGTTTTAATAAAAATACATTTTGGAAGGGATTGAAAGCAAACATATTATCGCTTTAATGAAGCATTCCTCAGGTGATTGTCTACTTTAATTCGGCATGTCTGCTTTAGTGACTCCTATTTCAAGTAAAATTAAAATTGAATTCTTTATAGAATTCTTTATAGGAGAACATTTTAAGATGGTGGCGGTATTACTATGATAAAGAATAGCTAAAACCAACTTGTTTCGACTACAGTCTTTTCTATTTACAGTACTTCCTTTCCAAGGGGAAATTATTCTTCAGAGACACTGATAGCAATAAAAACGGTTGACAAAGTGGTGAGGATAATTAGTATTTATGTCAAACTGTTGCTGTCAGGGGCAGTTCTAGGCTTTTTGCTGATTGCGCCCCATCCATTTTGGAATGATCGCACACCACCCAAAAGTTTGCACTGCGCGTTATAGCTGCGGTGCGACCAAAAAAAAAACACTCTCAGTATAGGTAGCTAGCCAGGTATAGATGCCCCCTGTATAAAAGCCACGCATAGGTGCCCCCAGTATAGTTAGCCAAGTATAGGTGCCCCCAGTATAGGTAGCCAGGTATATGTGCCCCCAGTATAGGTAGCCTGGCATAGAAGCCACCAATATAGATCGCCAGGGATAGTTGCCCCAGTATAGGTTAGCCAGGCATAGGTTCCCCCAGGATATGTAGCCAGGCATAATTACCCCTAATATAGGTAGCCCAGCATAGGTGCCACCAGTATAGGTTAGCCAGGCATAGGTGCCCTTGCTATAGGTTAGCCAAACATAGGTGCCCACAGTATAGGTAGCCAGGCATAGGTGTCCCCTATGGAGGTGGTTCCACTCTCAGTGTTGTGTTTCAATTTGTGAGGGACAAGGAACGATCACATCAGTGACCCTAAAGCTGGGCACACACTAGAGCTAATCACCAGCAAAGTGATACCACACTTGCAATGTCTTTAGATGGGCTGCAGCAGATTCCCCACTGATGTGCTCATTCATGTTTTAATTTTGTGTCTGCTTTATGTAAAAAAAACTGGTATCTAGTTTCCCCATGCCATGAGTATGTATAATTTACTGAAATATGCCACAATGTATACAAACTCACCAAAAACACATTTCCAAAATGAAAATTGAACGTGGAAAATGTGAGCATATACACGATCGCAGTGCGAAAAAAAATGACATTTCATGAAAGAAATATGAGTGTATGATACAACTTGAATGTAATGTTCCGGTCATATATTTCAACATTCCTCAGTAGAGATGGCCCGAACGGTTCGCACGCAAACTTATTCGCGCGAACTTCGCCGGTTCGTGTTTTGCGGTGAACCAAGAACTATATACGAGTGCGGCCGCCCCTTATACTACATCATTAGGGTCAACTTTGACCCTCTTCATCACAGTCAGCAGACACAGGGTAGCCAATCAAGCTACACTCCCTCCTGGAGCCCCACCCCCCTTATAAAATGCAGGCAGCATCAGCCATTTCACTCACTCATGTGGCTGCAGTAATTAGAGAAGGGAGAGAACCTGCTCACATAGGGAAAGCTTAGTTAGGCTCTTGTGTTAGGCTTGTTAGGTTGCTCCTTCTTGCTAATACTTATTTCTAAAAAGCACTCCTCCTCATCCTCAACAGCTCTTTTGAGAGCTAATGTTGTTCTTGTGATCTATTTTTTTGTTGTGTGTGTCCCACAGACACTTGTGTTGCATATTCAGCCCTGTCAGACAGTCGCAGCTGCTAGACCTAACCCCTTGGTAATTCCTACTGTGCCACTGGCTGCCAGGCCCAGCACATTCAGTGACTACCTGTGTGTGTGACAGCTGCACATTTGTAATACCAATCACTGCATACCCACCTGTTCAGTGCACCTACCTACCTACATGAGCGCACACAGTTTTATATACCACCAGTCGCTGCACCTGTTGACGGTACCTGTGTGTGTGACAGCTGCACATTTGTAATACAAATCACTGCATAACCACCTGTTCAGTGCACCTACTTACCTACATGAGCGCACGCAGTTTTATATACCACCAGTTGCTGCACCTGTTCACAGTACCTGTGTGTGTGACAGCTGCACATTTGTAATACCAATCACTGAATACCCACCTGTTCAGTGCACCTACCTACCAACACGAGCGCACGCAGTTTTATATACCACCAGTCGCTGCACCTGTTGACGGTACCTGTGTGTGTGACAGCTGTACATTTGTAATACCAACCACATCTTGATAATCTTCGGAGTTGTTGGGATGTGCCTTCTTCTCAGCACTATACTTTGGGCCAGGGCCGCACGAAATCATGTCAGCATGACCTCAAACAGACCTGCCAGGTGGCCTGCCTCTGGGTCTGCCTCTGGCTCTGCCTCTGCCTGTTGTTTTGTCTATTTCGGGGGGGGGGGGGGGGGGGGGCGTGAAGTGAAAGGTATGACTTGACTAATACAATGTGCAGTCACACGGGTGCAGTGAAAGGTATGCAGTGACTGGTATTACAATACAATGTGCAGCTGTCACACAGGTGCAGTTAACAGGTATGCACGGACTGGTATATTACACAGTGTGCGGTCACACAGTTACTGTGAACAATTATGCAATGACTACAAATTTGCAGCTATCACACACACAGGTACCGTAAACAGGTGCAGTGACTAGTGGTATATAACACTGCGTGCACTCACGTAGGTAGGTAGATGTTTTGAACAAGTGGGTATGCAGTGATTGCTATCACAAATGTGCAGCTGTCACACACACAGGTAACGTGAACAGGTGCAGTGACCGGTGGTATTAACAATGCATGTGCTCACATAGGTAGGTAGGTGCACTGCAGTGATTGGTATTACATATGTGCAGCTATCACACACACAGGTACCGTGAACAGATGCAGCGACTGGTGGTATTAACAATGCGTGCGCTCACGTAGGTAGGTAGGTGCACTGAACAGGTGGGTATGCAGTGATTGGTATTACAAATGTGCAGCTGCAACTTTGGAATACCTTTAGGCCACTTTCACACTATGGGCATGATGCACCAACTAGCATTGGCATGTGCAGGAAGCGCACCAGGGGAGCACTGCCCATTAACCTACTAATGCCACACCATGGAAATGCCTATCTTGCTCTGGTAACACATATTACCATATTAATACATCTGTTAACCAGGTAAGGCTTGTGTTGCTAATGGGTTAACAGATAGTGCTCCTCTAAAGTTAGTATTGGTAAAATTGCCATATGCTGCCAACGCACAAGAATCTGAGGCCCAGTGCACACCAAAACCTCTAGCAGATCCTTTTGGAGCAGATTTCAGAGGGATTCTAGGCATGTTTAGAGACGTTTTCTAAACATGCCTAGCGTTTTTGGAGCGTTTTTGTGTAGCAGATTACAAATATTGTTACAGTAAAACTGTTACTGAACAGCTTCTGTAACAAAAACTCTTGGAAAACCGCTCTGATCTAGCGTTTTCCAGAGCGGTTTGCGTTTTCCTATACTTTACATTGAGGCAGAAACGCTTCTGCAAACCGCAAACGTGCAGCAGGAAGCACATTTGCGGTTTGCTAAAAACCTCAAACCGCTGGTGTGCACCCTCCCATTGAAATACATTAGCCAAGCGTTTTCACAGGCGGATGCGGTTGGCGGATCGCTGCTAAAACCGCTCGGTGTGCACTGGGCCTTACTGCTAATTGGCGCATCAGGCCCTAAATTCATTGTTTTGCAATATCCAGAAAAATAGGATCGCAAGCAAAGATGATGGAAAGTCACATCACACATTTGAATGCATTGTAGAATATAGTCCATATATTTATGCTTGCACTGCACCCAGAATTGGGCTTGTCACCCTGTAACCCAGTGCATGCAGTGTGTTAATCTGACCAAATGCATCACACCACACCACAAACATTCATCATTAAAAATAATTACATTGCATTTCAATGTGATTATATTGTCCATTGCGATGCTATAGACATAGGCCCTCATTCATTTAACTTTTTCTCCTGAGTTTTCTCCTTGGAGATAATTTTTTATCTTCTCATTAAAACAACTTTTCAGCACTTTGCAATTAAACACATGCTAAAAAGTAATTGAAAAAGTACTGCCAAAATGATTCTGAGTATTTTCTTACTTGCTGGGGGGGGGGGGGGGGGGGGGGGGTTCAAAGGCATTTTATTGATAAGGTGTGAAAAATAAATATCATAGTTACATAGTTACATAGTTATTTTGATTGAAAATAGACGTATACGTACGTCCATCAAGTTCAACCAGAGAACAAAGTACAACACCAGCCTGCTCCCTCACATATCCCTGTTGATCCAGAGGAAGGTGAAAAAAACCTTACAAGGCATGGTCCAATTAGCCCTAAAAGGGAAAATAATTCCTTCCTGACTCCAACTCTAGTAGAAATCTAAGGAGAACAAGTGAATTGCATACGGTGTGTATTCAAATCATTTTTATTGGTTTTTTTTTTCAATAATGAAAATTAACAATGGTCGTTTTATGCATGAAATGATCATATACATTTAGATTATGTTTTCCAAAATATTGGACCAGGAGTGCATATACAAAAGATCTTTGACAGACTTTTATAAGAAATTGAACTTTTACATGTATACTGTACATTAATCATGGTAGCGTATTGAATAAAAGATGCATATAGTTTGATGTTAACTAGGACTAGGAGCAGGTCCTCTGGAGTCTGGGGCCTAGGAGACACCCTACTAAGGCTCCAAAGTCGCCTCTTATAAATAAACAATTTGAGATTTTTTAAAGTTAGATATAGTAGTACTACCATTTTTCATTCCCATAAAATAAAATAGTTAAAGTATTACCCAATTTTAATGAAATTAATATAAACAAACAAAAACAATAATAAGAGCAGAAACTTTATTTATTCCCTGGATTATTGGGTTTGAAGTATTTATGAGACAGAGTGACTTAGTTTGCTCCATTTACTATTCATACATAAGCTCAAAAGAAACAAACATATTTGTTATCATTATACAGTAAATGCGAGAGATTATTTTACAAAGAGTTTGTGAATTGCATATGGACCATATTGTGAAAGGAGCCTTTCTTGGAGCAGTTGAAAAGGATGAAGATGGCTTCCTGTTTAAAAGCACGCCCGCTATGCGAACTGCGGCTACAAAATAGTGGTTGCTTGTTGGCTGGTTCAGGTTAGTTGCCCACTGGCGGGGTTAAGAGTTACGCACCACAAGGGGAGGTTAAAGGTTAGGCACCATCAGGGCAGTGGCGTAGCTGTGGAGCTTTGGGCCCCAGTGCATGTTTTAGATGGGGCCTAAACTAAGCACTCTATTAATATGAAGCCCCAAAACCTCCTAAGTTCCAGTGTCAGAGAAGTGTAATCAGAGTAAGGAGGAAACAGTTAGTTACATATTACTACTATTCAATGCACATATAGAGGTGTTCATTACCAGTATAGCACCAATGAAAAGCTAATAAGATACATAAAGGAGAGCCCCTAATGGTCCCCTCTCGTACACAGGGGCCCCGGGGTGTTTGCTATCTCTGCACCCCTATTGCTAAGCCACTAATGGGGGGGGGGTTAAGTGTTAGGCATTATCGGTAGAGGGTTCTGTGTGAGAGTAGGGAAAAGTCAGGTCATACTTACGAGTATTGTATTGTTCGAATGAAGTAGTACAATATCTGTACATTTACTGACATTCTAATGCTGCTACACTGCGCCATTTTCAACAGGCACCTTTTTCAAATATATGCGCCTTCTTCCTCTTCATGCAGATGAAACCCTTAGGGCCTGTTCAGGCTGTCAGCGTTTGTAGAACGCGTATAAATTCAAAGAAACGCAAGTTGAAAAACGCATGCGTTTTTCTTGCGTTCGAATGCGTTTTCTATTGCGTTTTGCACACACACGTGACCCAGGAAAAAAAAAAGAATTATGGGAACCGCAGAGGGAAACGTACGCTAAAAAACGCAATAGTACGCGTTTTTGATACGCGTCCATAGACTTTCATTGCGTCCGTTTCTATGCGTGACGCACAGAACTGCATGCAGCAATGCGGATGAGAAACGTATGCGTCTCATACGCATACATCTGAACGAGGCAATTAGAAAACATTAGTAGCCGCTTCTATGCGGAAAGTCTGCCTGTACGGTATGCGTTCTGGAAAAACGGCTAGGAACGCACATAGTCTGAACAGGCCCTTACTATAACCAAACTAAAACATTTTGCCTGTAGAAGTTAATAATGTTTGTTGTACTCCTTGCACTGCATGACACATGCAGAAATACACATGCTACTAGTTGGAAGAAAGCAGAGAACTGAAATCTGAACTTCCTGGCAGTTGAAGAACAGATGGCAGCAAATTGAAATGGAAAGGTAATTATTAATACCATTAAATTAGAAAATGGCTTGTGTAGCAATGATACATGTAATTTTTTAATCAAAATTGGAGTTGCACTTTAATACATCAAATCTCTAGAGGGCTTTTCTATCATCCTAATGCAAGCTTATGGATTGTACCAAGGCATTTCTTAGAAAAACCAATATTTTCATGGTCAGAAAAAGATAATACCTGTCTGCACAATTTAACTCCATATAGGCATCAAGAAAGAATAAGAATGATCCATTTTAAACTTTTTCCCTCTCATTAGATAAAGTACTCTTTGGGGGATGTTATCTTATGTCTGATGATTTGACAGAAATACCACTGGACCAAGGATACTAGCGATGAAAAATGAAAACTAACATCTTAATAGTGCGTGATCATTAGCGATTAGATGATGCAGTAGCTCTCTCAACTGTTAAAGTGGACCTGAACTCTTGCACAGGACAGCAGGAAGACATATAGAAATGCACCTTTTATGTATTTAGAGAGTTTAGCTTGTCTTATTCCCCATCATCTGTGATTAAGCACAAGTTGTAATTTGATCCCTCAGCTGTGTCAGCTGACTGCCACGGCAGAGAGATAATTGGTAAATAAAGGATGTTGACAATAGAGAAACTGCAGATTTATTGCAGGATTTATATCAGCTGTAACAAATAAATATGTTTCTTTAAATAACAGATCATACCGTAATTCCTTAACACATAAGCACCTCTCAACAGCACAATAGGCTACACTTACTGCTCCATGGGACATGTCCACCCAGGCACTAATAGGTTATTCCACAGAATCCCGCTTTTACCCTCTTTGTTCATTGGCAAAAGCGCTCACTCACAGTCCTCCTCATGCAAACAGCCTCCTGCGAATGGTGTCAGATTGCACTGGTGCCACCCAACATGTTTCATCCAATAGGACTCATCAAGGGCTAACAGGGGACGAGTCCTCAGGGGATGAGTCCTGTTGGACGAAATATGTTGGGCAGAGCCAGTTAGTGCTGAATTGAAGATGACAGGAGCTGGTTAGGGACTGAATGTGAGGAATAAAAGAGAGATAGGAGTAATATATTACCACAAAGCACCGTGCTTTGGGAACTAAAGTTATGGGGGGTGTTATTAACATGTATTGTTATATCAGGCAGATGTTGGAAAATTGATTAGTTCTGTTTTACTCGTATTACGTTTTAAGAAGTGAGAGATCATGAAAGACGATATAGCAGACAAGCAGTCACGTGTGAGGAGGAGTTGATGTCTGGGGCCGAGAGGTACAGTTGTGTATCGTCTGCATATAAGTGGTATTGAAACCCAAATGAGTTGATTAAGTTGCCAAGACAGTGCGTGTAGATGGAAAAGAGGAGGGGGCCCAGGACAGAGCCTTGAGGTATCACCACAGACAAAGGATGTGGAAAAGAGATCTGATCTGAGTAAGAGACTGTAAAAGACCTTCCAGAGAGATTTGAAAATATCCAGGAGAGAGTGAGGCCCTTTATGCCTACAGGTGAAAGTATCTGTAGGTGTAAGGTGTGATTAAAAGTATCAAATGCTGATGACAGATCAAGAAGGATGAGTATGGAATAATGACCTTTGGATTTAGCTGTAAGAAGATCATTGGCCACATTAGTAAGAGTTGTTTCTATGGAGTGGTTAGAGCAAAAGCCGGGAGGGAGTAGGGAGTTATCAAATACATAATGGCTTAGTTCAGCTTGTATGTGTCGTAATTTGGATGTGAATTGGAGTAGTGACTCAGGGCGGTAGTTGTTGAGTGCGGTGGGATCTAGAGATTTTTTAAGTAATAATGTCACAACAGCCCTTTTGAATGGGGACGAAACAGTGCTAGTGCAGAGGGATAGGTTAAATATTGATGTTAGTACAAGCATTAACGATAAGGATAACTGTGGAATGAGATGGAAGGAAATAGGATCCAAAAAACAGGTGATTATATGGGATTTGGAGATTGTAGAGGAGAGATAATGGTCAGAGAGTGGAGAGAAGGCAGATAGAGAACAGTCGATGAGAGGTGTGGAGATGGAATTTGCAGGCCGCAAAATTGATTTAGTTAATTTCATCAGAGAATTAGCATTTTCCATTTTACTTGTGGCTATTTTGAAGCCAATACTGATGTAATTTCCTCCCTTACTGTCCTCTTCCTGATTGTGTATGCATTGCCCACCCTCTACTATAGAAAGTGCTTTGTCACAGCATGAGAAATACTGGCCAATAAGAGAGGAACAGAGGCGTGGGAGGGGAAAACAGGAGGGAAAGAGGCTTCAGCCAATCAGGCTGCATTAGTTAAGTTTGAGAGGGAAGAAGAGAAGCAAAAAAGAACAACCCAGCATGCCCTGCAACTTCCTTTTTGCGTACCAATTGTGTGTGTACCAAATAAGAGTCAGGGAAACTGGGAAACGATTATTTAAAAATATCAACAAGAAAAGTAATAGTGATTTTAACTTTTGAATTGCCTGGTTAGCATCCTTATAACTTGTTTACCAGATAAAAATGAAGAATTGATTTTGGATTTTATGCCCAACAGTTACACTTTAAAAGAGCTGAACAAGTGCTTTGGATTGGGGAAGTGAGAGGATATTAGGGGTGAAAAATAGGACTGTAGATGGTATATAAGATGGTAGAATGACAGAAGGAATAGGAATGAGTAGGTTAAAAGAGCATTTTTCCAAGAGGACAATGCCCACACCACCACCACGTTTATTCCCATTCCTAGGAGTATGACTACCTGCCAAATTGCAGCCTCCCAATCACGCTGGTTCCTTTATACAAAGCTATTTTGGGAACCAGCATGGCTGGAGGGCTGCAATTTGGCACAGAGGTAGTTTAGGGGGTCATCTCCTTACCCTCAAAAATGTGTGTGTTTGGGTGGGAGGTATGATTGCAGAGATATCAGGCCTTAATATCAGCAGCATAATTTATTCTGAAACCAAGGAGGAGCTTCATGTGACATCATACCCACAAGGCTGTGTGTCCTAGGCTGAATTTTAATCAGCCTAGAATAAAGGTAATTTAGCTTGCGGGATTTTCTTATTAATGTATTTTCATTGGATGCTTGGTTTCTCTCCCTCAAGAAACTGAGTTTTCCCAGATAAACTTTACATGGGCTTTTTGCTGGCAGGGGAGTTCACTTTCAACTTACACTTACAGTTCCTCTTTAAAAAAATTTCCATCACATTTTTACTAAATAGAGAGTGGCACACCATCAAACACCTAATCAGGGTGCTTAACCAATGAATAGTTGGCCTCTACTCTAAACATCAATGTAAAGTGGGATGTGAAAGTTTGGGCAACCTTGTTAATTGTCATGATTTTCCTGTATAAATCGTTTGTTGTCACGATAAAAAAATGTCAGGTAAATATATTATACAGGAGTCACACACAGTGATATTTGAGAAGTGAAATGAAGTTTATTGGATTTACAGAAAGTGCGCAATAATTGTTTAAATACAATTAGGGAGGTGCATAAATTTGGGCACTTTTGTCATTTTATTGATTCCAAAACCTTTAGAACTGATTATTGGAACTCAAATTGGCTTGGTAAGCTCAGTGACCCCTGACATACATACACAGGTGAATCCAATTATGAGAAAGAGTATTTAGGCGGGTCAATTGTAAGTTTTCCTCCTCTTTTAATTTTCTGTGAAGAGTAGCAACATGGGGATCTCAAAACAACCCTCAAATGACCTGAAGATAAAGATTGTTCACCATCGTGGTTTAGGGGAAACATACAGAAAGCTGTCTCAGAGATTTCAGCTGTCTGTTTACACAGTTAGGAACATATTGAAGAAATGGAAGACCACAGGCTCAGTTCAAGTTAACGGCTCAAAGTGACAGACCAAGAAAAATCTCGGATAAACTTAAAGAGACAATGAAGCCACTTTTTTTTCCTGTTTTTCTACTTGGCTCACCTTTATCTTTATGAGCCAAGCAGGATTGCCACATTCTCTGCAAAAAACGAGTGTGTTACCACCCTTAATTATGCAGGCAAAATCCTACAACTTTCTTGGTCGTAGATTTTGCTGCCCTGCAGTGTCAGGAGGAGGCAGAGCTGTTTGCAGGAGCTCTGCCTCTGTGTGTGTCACTCCCCGCCTCTCCTCACCCCTCTGTTCACTCAGCACTAATTATTCCTCCCCCTCATGCTCGTCTTGTGCTGTGAGACTCCTGGCAGAGAGCTGTGAGCCATACAGTAGCTGCAGAGGAAGAAGACGAGACATGTGCAGAGCTGGACACTGTGTATAAAATCATAAGGTAAGAAGTACACAGGGGAGTAATGAAAATGCAGGACAAATGTATAAAATTGGGTTTATTATATATATTTATATTAGATGTGCAGTTGTGGTCTCTCCTGTGTACAGTAGGAAAGTACACAGGGGAGTAAAAAGGCTTGCTAAATTTATATTATCTACTTAGGGTGCTATTGTGTGTGGGGAAGGGTCCTCTTGTGTGTGGCTGCGACCCGGAAACTGGAAGAGGGGTCTCGGCCATTTTAACCAGGAAGTGACCAATTTTTTTAATAATGCTATAAAATAATAAGTAAGGGCCGGTTCACACGGACGCTTGGCGGCGTCTACCGTCAAGCGTTCGGGACCCATCGGCTAAACTCTCCCATTCAAGTGAATAGGAGCGTTTAGCATTGCGCGGTTACCGTCGATTACCGTCGATTGCATAAACGCGGCGTTCTGATCCCGATTTAACGCATAGTTTCGGCCGTCCCTAGAAGCCGCATGCAACGTCCAGGGACGGCTAGCCGGCGCGGCTATATGTCCCCCTGCGGGGACGAGAAACGCCGATCGCGACGATCTCTGTACCGCCGCCACCGAACGGGACGTCACAGGACGACGCGACTTCCTGGCCACCCCAACGCCGCCTGCCGTCCGTGTGAACCGGCCCTAAAGGGCTGAGAGCGCCGGGGGGCGGACAGCATACTAAAAGTAAGTGGTGCACAGCAATTTAAAAAAAAAAAAAAAAACTAATTTCGCTTCAGACTCTCTTCAAGCGACGAATTGAGAGAACAGTCAGAGTCAACCCACAGACCAGCACCAAAGACCTACAATACTGTGCATCGTTCAACCATGCGGTGCACTTTACACAAGGAGATGCTGTATGCGAGAGTGATGCAGAGGAAGCCTTTTCTCCGCCCACAGCACAAACATAAGCACTTAAGCTATGCTCAAGCACATTTGGGCAATCCAGCTTCATTTTGGAATAAGGTGCTGTGGACTAATGAAACTAAAATTTAGTTATTTGGGCATAACAAGGGGCGTTATGCATGGAGGAAAAACAACACAGCATTCCAAGTAAACCTGCTACCTACAGTAAAATATGATGGTGGCTCCATCATGCTATGGGGCTGTGTGGCCAATGGAGGGACTGGGAATCTTGTCAAAGTTGAGGGATGCATGGATTCCACTCAGTATAAGCAGATTGTGGAGACCAATGTCCAGGAATCAGTGACAAAGCTGAAGCTGCACCGGGGCTGGATCTTTCAACAAGACAATGACCCTAAACACTGCTCAAAATTCACTAAGGCATTCATGCAAAGCAACAAGTACAACGTTCTGGAAAGGCCATCTCAGTCCCATGACCGGAATATAACTAAAAATCTGTGGTGTGAGTTAAAGAGAGCTGTCCATGCTCTGAAGCCACCAAATTAATGAACTAGAGATGTTTTGTAAAAAGGAATGGTCCAAAATACCTTCAACCAGAATCCAGACT
Source organism: Hyperolius riggenbachi (assembly GCF_040937935.1). Taxonomy (NCBI): domain Eukaryota; kingdom Metazoa; phylum Chordata; class Amphibia; order Anura; family Hyperoliidae; genus Hyperolius; species Hyperolius riggenbachi. Next base: position 129,993,161 of record NC_090652.1, on the reverse strand, counting down.
CTCATTGGAACATACAGGAAGCGTTTAGAGGCTGTAATTTCTGCAAAAGAAGGATCTACTAAATATTGATTTAATTTCTTTTTTGTGGTGCTCAAATTTATGCAGCTGCCTAATTTTGTTTAAACAATTATTGCACACTTTCGGTAAATCCAATAATCTTCATTTCACTTCTCAAATATCACTGTGTGTGTCTCCTATATGATATAGTTAACTGACATTTTTTATCATAACAACCAACAATTTATACAGGAAAATCATGACAATTAACAAGGTTGCCCAAACTTTCGCATCCCACTGTAATTCCAAGAAAAGTTTAGCAAACCAAAACTCCTGTGGAAGTGTTAAACCAGCTTCATCCGCCACTACAAGAAGTAGCTAGCTTACCGGTACCCCTTGGGCCGGGTGCGTAGACATACAGGGGAAATGGCACTAGCACAATTGGTTACAAATAGAGAAAATCACAGTGCATTGTTAATAAACATATATATTAAAATCTTAAGACATGTCTATTTAAATTCCAAAACAAACATGGATACAGCTGAATGTTGAGTAAAATGTCCACAATAGTACTGGGTCCCTATGCAATTTCTAAACTTGCCAGCACCTGAAATGAGGCGAAAGGACCTGATGAGAAGCAGCAGTGCATCAGACTGACAGTAGTGCTGTGGAGAGCATTGGCGCTGAGGGTGCCCAACAATGGAGTGCAGATAGTGATGAGCAGTGGTGGTGGTCCAGTGGGGAGTGGTGGTCGGGAGGCAACACTTCAATCAAGACTAAAGGAGAAGAAAGAAAGAAATGAGGAAATAATTGGCAGATGGAAAACAGAAGACTACAGAAGAAGTGTTTATTTTTTATTCATTTATAAAGTTTATTATCCTGTTTTTAATGCTAAAAACGTAGGAGGTCAAAAGTGACCCTCTACACCTAATTACCTGGAAGGGGATGGACATCTGGGGGCTACGTTCTTTTTTAATAAATTAAAACATTTGACATACTCTTTTAACATTTTTGAGCCCCTTCTTACTCATGAAGGCTGGTATAGCCAGGATGGCTGAGTCAACCTGCATTGGGCTCAGCCATAATAAGCTATACCAGCCCACATGCTACATGATATGTAAAAGAAGGGCAACAAAGTCTCCACTTCTCCTACAAAGCCCTATCTACATTATGGACAAGGGGCTCATCCCCACTTCCAGTGTCCAGGAGGAGGTGATGGTAAATACCCCCACGCATGTGGAAATAGGTCCTGGGGAACTTAAAGGGTACCTAAACCAAATAAAAAAAACAGTAGTTTAACTTACATGGCGCTTCTTCCAGCCCCCTGAAGTCCTTCTGTGCCTTTGCCGAGATTTTGCAATGCTCCAGTCATCCACAGCGCCCCTTTTCTTGAAGGATTATACTGCACGACATTGGCCGCTTGCATCCTTGACCATGCTTGCTGGGATAGTTTTGCACAATGTGCAGTAGAAATGTTTTTGTACTGTTAAAATGGCATCATCTGCCAATGCACTATTTGGTCTTCACTCTTCACATATTTATTCAGCCGCCTCTTCCCATTCTCTTACAATAGGATGTATGCGTATTGCAATCACTGTGAACCAGGCATAAATTATTTCATTGTACAGAAATCTTTTCATTCTGACTTGCAATTATATATGTTCTGCAAAAGCCTTGCCTGATTATATTTTACAGCATTAACCATGTCTTCGCACATAATAACTAATTTTATTGTGGCAACTCCTGGCAGAAAGTCTGGCGACTGGGCTTAAATAGTTTGTAAAACATAAGAAAGAATATGACCTAAACTTTTCTATATGCTAAATAAACATCAGATTGCTCTGTAATTGATGATACAAACATAATAAATGGCTGGCTTTTCTTTTCTCACTGTTATTGCTTACAAACACTAATTAGCAGTGGCTTATATATCACATGCAGATGTGCAATGGTTGCTACCATCGTTATTTCACTTCCTACCAAATTGCACAATGTTTCTTTTTTCTTTTTTTTTTTACCATTAGACCTATACTGTGTCTGAGATTTATTGTCTGCCTATTAATATGATCAAATTTCGCTATAACTAATTCCCATTGTCCCTGTTTCTATCGCAATTTATTATTTGCATATCTGCCTGGTCAGTGCTTTCCATGATATACTCCCTTACTGTCTGTGTCTAGATGAGAGAGACTGTGTGCAGATAAGAGATTTTAAATATGGTCTTGCGAGTCTGCATATAAGTAATACTGGGGAGATGTTAGGAGGCTGATGAAGAAGCGAGGAGAAGCTGTCAGTTGTACAGCTGGGAGCAGCCACAACACTGCTGATTACAGCTGATTACAGTGAATAGACAGCTTGTAGTGTTTTAAAACAATAGCCAGTCTGTTCAGATCTGCCCAGGGCCATATCAGTAAGGAATTAGTGCTGCATTGTTAAAAAGAGGTTGGTTTAGCATATTTATAAGTCCATGAAATAAATTGCAATAATTAGCGGTACACAAAGTTTTGTACTTTGATACATCTATACTTTTTGCAATAAGTATAGTGTATTGAAAGTACTGGTGGGCTCCTCTAGCTACTTTTCCTTTTGGGATGAAGGTCCAGTTTTATTGGCCAGCTGCCAAAGCTCCTCCCCTACACCATCATAATCCACACAAGGCATTCAGGAAGGAGCTGGGAGAAAGCAGCCAACCCTTCCCTTCGTGTACAGAACAGACCCTGCAGACATTTTTACTATACTGTTAAAAAATTTGTGACCAATACTGCAGCTCAACTGAATCTTATTGCATTTTGAGCAGGGGGGGCACCATGTTGGAAGATGATGAGGTTTTGACCTTCAGTGTTGCTTTTGCTCAACATTGGAAGGAGAGTGGGGGCTGTTGATGTATTTTGTGCTGGTAAAACAACTCCCATTCTCCTGCTAGCAAGAGGAGCCAAATAGCCAGGCAGTTTCAATCTATTTAATGTAATACTGGTCAAATCTTTATGCAATGCTAATACACATTTACTAGTATATGTATTTCAAATTTTAGTATGGACTAATGCTTTGACCAGAAAGGGTCTTGGTTGCGAAATAGAGCAAAGTATGCAGAAGCTCTAAGGGTTCCCACCAGTGATGCTCAAATCCGGATCCGGGAGACACCTGGATAGTTGCTATCCGGATATCTCCCAGTAAACCTGTGCGGGGTGGGCGGAGGGGTCAAGCTTACCTGTCTGACGTCTTCTTCGTCCATTCCTGGTGCCTCCCAGGATGCGGTTCACGCAAATCACGTGACTCCAAACACTTCCTCCTTCAACCCAGAAGGAGGAAGTGTTTGTAGTCACGTGACCGCTGTGTGGGACGCATCGTGGGAGACGCCAGGGACGGACGAACAAGACGTCAGACAGGTAAGCTTGACCCCCCCCCACCCACCCCGCACAGGTAACTGGGAGATATCCGGATAGCAATTCCGGATTTGAGCATCACTGGTTCCCACTCTAAAAGAAGTGGAATATGCTGAATGCTTAAAGAAAACCTGAACTGAAAATTAAAAGTCAAAATAAGCATACACAAGTCATACTTACCTCTACTCCTCAATCTCTTTCTCCTCTATGGTGTCCTGTTTGTCCACTGTGATCAAGGGAATTCTCCGTCCTTCATTTTGAAAATGGCCATTACCCCATAACAGCTTTCTGGTCAGCACACTGTTTAACTGTAACATCGTCCACTTGAGCCATAGGGAAACATGGACATTACCGGGCACATCAGTTGTCCACTCAGCTATAACTGACAGCAACTGATGTATAACTGGCAGCAACTGATATATTTCAGTTCTGACAAAATGTTGTCAGAACTGGAAGTGATCATTGTCAGAAGAAAATGGTGAGCTTCTGAGAGGAACTGATGGCGAGGTAACTATGTAATGTTCATTTGAAGTTACCTCATGTGTTTATTTTAAATAATTTTATTCAGTACAGGTTCCCTTTAAAGAGGAACTGTAACGAAGGATTAAACTTCACTCCAATCAGTATCCCAATCAGTAGCTGTTACCTCCTTTCCCATGAGAAATATTTACCTTTTCTCAAATTGATCATGGGTGGGGGTGGGGGGTCTGTATGGCTGATATTGTGGTGAAACCCCTCCAACAGTGTGATGTCAGGACCTAGGTCATGACAGTTTCCTGTAAGCCTAAATATTGTCTGTAACCTAAACTATTGTCCAGCTCTGCGTAATATGTTGGGGTTTATAAATACAATAAATAAATAAATAAGCCTTGTTGCATTGTGGGAAATCCCAGATGTCTCCAACTGCCAAGCAACCAGTATTTCCCTCTGTGCATATCAGGAAAAGCTCGGTATACAGAGGCGCCAGAGTAGAGTAAAACGTTTTAAAAACCGTTTAAAAGCAGAGGGGTATGTTAGGGTGGACTTACCTCCCTCTTACAAAAAAGAAAACTCACTCGAGTCTCGATAAAACAGAATTGACAAATAATTCATTCAACTCCACAAATGCAACGCGTTTCGCGGGCGTGACCCCGCTTCCTCAGGCAAAAATGGGAGCACAACTCAGTGGGTCAAGCAGTAGGTTTGCTACTGCTTGACCCACTGAGTTGTGCTCCCATTTTTGCCTGAGGAAGCGGGATCACGCCCGCGAAACGCGTTGCATTTGTGGAGTTTAATAAATTATTTGTCAATTCTGTTTTATCGAGACTCGAGTGAGTTTTCTTTTTTGTAAGAGGGAGCTAAGTCCACCCTAACATCCCCCTCTGCTTTTAAACAGTTTTTAAAACGTTTTACTCTACTCTGGCGCCTCTGTATACCAAGCTTTTGCTGATCTTCTAGTCCACCCTGGGTGGAGGGGTGCATCCCCATCTACTATCTACAGAGAGTGACTTCTTAACCTGAGTGGGGTCAGGTCCTAATGCTCCCCACCTGCATTTAAAGTGGTTGCCTATGGGTAACCCGTGTTTGTGAGTATATACACATAAAATTGTATTGAACTCTTCATTTTACCTGACAATACTTCACCATATTGGGCTCTCAATTCTCTTCTTGTTTTTAAGCACTCTGTGCATATGAATATCTATTAAAAAAAAAAAAACTTTTAGCCTATTGCATTGTTAGGGTGTGTGGTTATGAATAATGGCAGTTGGTGCTGTCTGTTTTTTTTTTTTTTTCATGTCTGCCAGTAGTAATGGGGATTATGTGCAGGCTGATTGTGGATCAAACAATATGCACAAATTACATGGCAAATATCTATCATTTCTTGATCTCTCTTCTTTTTTATAACTTCTTACTGTGATTTATTGATTTATTTTCTTCCCCTTTTCACTAAAGTTCCTCTTTAAGCATTGCTTTTAGCAAAACTCCTGCCTCCCTCCACCTACCTCCATTTCCCCACAGAAGACAAACCCAAGGACCACAGCTGAAGCCTGTAAAGGCAGTGCAGAAGCTTTATAAGTAAAACTGTGAGGGAAGAAGGGAGGGAGGGAGAAAGGAAGGAAGAAAGATCAATTGTAATTGTGTTAGGTGAGAATTCAGTGTAAGTGCAGGTATCAGGGCACCATCTGTCCTTTCATAATGTCTCCACAATATCCTTATTATTTTGTACAGCAGGAAATATTGGCAGCACTTCCAGACACAGGCTGCACCCAAATTGACTACCTGCATAAATGTGCAGAGCTCGAAATTCGGGCAACATTACACAACATGCATTCAAATTAGGTACAGCAAAGGAGGATGTTGGCTTCAACAGTGTGTGCACAAATTGTTTTTTTACTAGACTCTTCCATGACGATGATGTGCCCTCACGGAAGAGCCCTAACCACTGGTCTAACAGTTCTAACATAATCCTTACCTGGGGCTGCTGGCCATAATCTAAGCATTTGAATGCAAACTAATACTGGTGGATGCAGCTAGCCATACATATTCTTACATTGTAGAGAAGGACATTTTAGCAGTGCTTCCAGACACAGGCTGCACCCGAATTGACTACATGCATAGGTGTGCAGAGCTCGAAACACAGGCAAAATTACACAACTTGCTTTCAAAACAGGTACAGTAAAGGAGGATGTTGGCTTCAACAAACAGTATGTGCACAGTTTGTTTTTTACTAGACTCTTCCACGACAATGATGTGCCCTCATGGAAGAGACCTAACCACTAGTCTAACAGTTAAAACACAATTCTTACCTGGGGCTGCTGCCCATTAATGGTCCACACATTTTATCAAAAACAGCAAACAATTGGCAGCGCTCTTAGACTGCTCCTAGGCTGCAAATGAAATGAAACCAACAGAGATGAGCAAACTTCAGAGCCTCCTGGGGGCTTAAATACGCGGGTGCACTAATCCCAAATCTAAATATTTGAATGCAAACTGTTACACATGGATGCAGCTAGCCCCCTGGGAGGCTCTGCACAAGACGGTTGGTTCCACTTAATTTGCAGCCTAGGAGCACTGCCAATTGTTTGCTGTTTTGGATAAAATGTGTGGACTATTTATGGCCAGCAGCCCTAGGTGAGAATTATGTTTTAACTGTTGCACTTTTAAGCCTCAGAAAAAGTTGATTAAGTGAAATGGTCATCAGGCTGTGAGCCCAGTGGCACCCACTGTCACCCCACATCCCCACAACTCTGCTCACGATAAGTATCACTTTTTATAGTGTATGCTATGGACTCTTTATGCATGGTTTGTGAAGATAAGTGAATGAAGCAATAAATGATTGTCAGTAGTGCCAAGCATTTCCACTGTCTTCTTATTGCTGCATACTCATGTCACTGACTGTCCTCAGAGAAACTCACAAACTGATCTCTACCATAGTCATCGTAAAACAGGGTTTCTTGCCTGGGCACCAAATAGTTTAGAAATGCTTTAACTGGTGTTTTTGAGTCTACACCTAAGTAAAGCTAAACAAAGCTTTATTCAGTGAATATTCCTTGAGTTCCACTTTAAATTAATTACTTTAAATTCCGCACTACTAAGTCAAACTATTCAAACTTAGAAATAGTGCATTATTTATCGAATCTCTCGTATTCTTCTTAGTTCCCTGGTGAATCATTTACCCTAGAAGCTGATATCACAGAAACTGAGCTATGCAATACAATTAATCATTAATGCCAAATCCCTTGGCCCAGATGGCATGCCAAGTGAAATACACAAAAAGATGCATTAACAATATAAATCCCATGCTTTTTCTGACTGCAGAGATGCTTTTAGAGAGGGCAGATTGCCCCGTCACTCCATGGTGCACAAACTGTTCTAATCCGTAAATCTGGGAACAGCCCTTAGGTGATAGATATTTTCAATTATTTGTTTAGGTAAAATACAAGCAATGCTTCAGCAGAGCACCTACACCAAGCAGGTTATACGAACAATAAAAGCATTATGTCCTTCATTGGAGTACAATGATTGTAACTTTTGCTATGAGTAGCCTGGTTGGTGCCGCTCTGTGGTCCACTTTAGTGATGGGATGATCTGGCAATAGGAGCGACAAGAGAAAAGAGTGCACTCAGTGGTGTCAGTGGGGTTAGGTGGGCTGCAGAGGAGGAACTTCACTTGAATTGGTGGCTGGTAAGTCCGTACGGGGTTCTCAGCAGTATAGCTTTGTCCCTCTCGCTAGAGACCCTTTAAGGCTCCTGCCGTACTCTGCTGAAGGATCCTAAGCCTTAAAAAGCTACATGCCTGGTTCCAAGCGAGAGGGAAAAAGCTATACAGCTGGGAACCTCATATGGGCCTAACAGCCACAAATTGAGATGAGGTTACTGCTTGGCCAGCCACCTAACCCCACTGACCCCATTGAGTGCGCTCTTTTTCTCTTGTCGCCCCTATTACAAGATGTCCTTCCATGCCATTTAATGGTGCTAAGGCACAATGATTCACTGGAGTGGGGATGCCTGTCTAAATTTGCATTTTAGGTAATTTTGTAGCTGGTCTGGGCGCAGAGTGGCAAGTAGAAGAAGGGGGGCGCAGCCATAAGGACATAACCACTAGGGAACTGGTGATGCGTGGTGCAGCCAAATGGAAGAAGGAAAAAGATTACCAGTGCGATTACCTCTCTTGACTCCTCCTGGGCTGCCTGTGCCCGGCGTCAAGTCATCATCACGTCACCACCGCATGATGACACCTGATGTCCTGTAGCACTACTGCAGGCTCTCAGTGTGCAGTGCCCATGGAGGAGTCGGCTTTCCAGACCCTCTTCGCCTGTGTGTTTTCCTGCTCCCTGCTTCCTCCTGGATGAGTGGCTGGTCACTAGTAAGTAGGCAGATCTACTTGTGACCTGTGGCCGTGTGACTGTCCCTAAAGAGTAAGGGTTCATGAGTCCACAGGGGTGGAGAGAAGGGGGCGCAAATTTTACACCATCGCCCTGGGTGCAATTTAGTCTAAAAACTGCCCTGCAGCCGATAGTGGCAGAGGTTTTGCATGGGAGCAATGCCCAATTGTGCACAGCTGTGCTTCAGTTGCATGACTTATATCTACATCCTCGTGGCTTAGATGAAGTTACTACTGCTGAGCAGAAATTACGCCCATGCATAATTACGCATCGTAATACGCAATTATGCATCGTAATCATAATGCATAATTTTGGTGGAACAGTGTAAGCAATTTTGTAGTTAATTGTTCCCTTTCGTAATTATTATTACTATTATTATTATTTTTGATTTATAAATTGCCAACATATTCCATGGCGCTGTACAAAGTAAGAAACAAACATGGGGTACATAATAATACAGACAATGGTGTACACCAATATACAAGATACATAATTAGTGACAAAATACAAAGAATGATACAAAATACAAATTATCGAATTGGTAATGACAGTGATAAATATAACATGATGAATAAAATGTATAATGGTTACCAAGACACAAAAGGGGGAGAGAGTCCTGCCCTTGCGAGCTTACAATCTAATTATGCATGAATTTACACACAATTTAAAATTGGTGCCGAATTTGATGGTAAATAGCAAAGCTCCCATACTTGCCCTTGCTACTAAAATTGCTACATATGTTAAAAAGAATAGTGGGTACAAGTTACAAAAAGAATTGTTCAAAAAGACTGTAGTTTTTGAGAAAATCGATTTTAAAAATGCACAAAAATTGTTTTTTAAACTGTCATTTTTCTAGGTTTAAAAACCATTTTTCTTTGCATTTTCAAAATCAATTTTCTCAAAAACTGCAATGTCTTTTTCAAAAATTATTTTTTTTGACTTGTGCCCACTATTCTCTGTACTGTATTTAGCAATTTTGGTAGCAGTATAGCATGTATGGGGACTTTGCTATTTACCACCAAAGTTGGCGTAATTACAAATGATTGCACAAAGACAATTGAATTACGAATTTGTAATTATGTGTATGCGTAATTGTGAAAATTTACTTGTAATTTCGCATAATCGTAGTTAGCAGATTACGATCTCTACTAGAAGTTACAGAGGACGTAGATATACTGTAGTGGCGGAATAGTGGTTAGAATAGTGTTAAATATATGTCTTGATTAACTTGGTCATGTGACTCACTTTTAAGTCTTGATTTAGCATGATCAATTAACTTGGATGGTGTGTGGTCCTATATAACCAACAAACATACCTTTTCCTATAATCCTTGGGAGCCTGTCTGTTGGACTCTCTCTTTCATTCACTGGTCACTCCCATTGTGTGGAAGTTTAAGTGATGCCTTTCTGTAGATCATAATACGAGAACTTAATTTGACTAGTCCAAGAGGGAGAGGGAATTGCCTAGTTACAGCACACTACTCTCAATTAATAAACTTTTTTTTTTTAAATTTAGTTTATTTATTTGCTATTTGGAGGTGAGGTACACAGGAAAGGCATTTTTGTAATGGAGAAGGGCTTTAAAGGGAACCTGAAATGAGTAAAATTATTTAAAATTAACACATGACATAGCTGAAAACGAATATTATATGCTTACCTCACCGTCAGTTCCTCTCAGAAGCTCACCATTTTTTTCTTACAGCGATCCCTTCCAGTTCTGACAATATTTTGTCAGAACTGAAATATACCAGTTGATGTCAGTTATATATCAGCAGCTGTCCGTTACAAGTGAAGATGCAAGGTAATGTCCATGTTTACCTATGGCTCAAGTGGGTGATATTACAGTTGAACAGTGTGATGACCAGTAAGCTGGGGTAATGCCCATTTTTAAAATGGAGGACGGAGAAGTCCATTGATCACAGTGGACAAATGGGATGCAGGAGAGGTGAAAGAGATTGAGGAGTAGACTACACAGGAGGTAAGTATGACCTGTGTATGGTTATTTTGACTTTTTATTTTTAGCTCAGGTTCTCTTTAAACTCCATGAGGTTGGCTGCAATATACAACATGCTGTCCTCCACTTTATGTTTACATCCATTCAAGGCTATCTTTCTCTATGTCTTTTTGTTGTACTCACAATAGATGCTTTAGCAGTTACATTGCATTCCATATTAGAATAGAATCCAAGTAATATGGCTATGCCCTGGTACAGCTTTAGGTTTAGAATGATTACTTTTTGCTGTGCTTGGATGGCTCGTCTTCCACTTAAATTCCCAATGTCTACGACTCATTTAGACTGAGTTTGAGCCTCTTCCTATGCATGGCTCTAGAATGTTTATTGTCTGTCTATCTTTCTTGCTGTCCTCAACATTTTAACTAACTAATAAAAAAAGCCTTAATAACACCATTTCACTTATCATTTTTATCCCTTCTCTTAGCAGGGAATTGGGCAGAATCTTTTCTGTTTCAGATGTAACATTAGTCAAATTCTGAATAATTTTAGAAATTAAAGTTACTAAAAGTACTCTCATTTTCTTCACAATATTAGTGAAGTTCTGAAGCCTGGAAGTCTTTTCTCCATAAAGTTTTTAGTAGCTGAAATACATGTTCTAATGATTGACAGTTACCGGGGCTGATGGTGGCTGAACAGCAGACCACGGTAGGACAGTGTGGGACTCACACGTGTTTATGCTGCTGGAGGAAGCCACAGGTGAGTATCACATTTTCTGGTACACTTTAAGACTTAATACGTCAATCATTTATTTTTCATAAATTTGAAGTTCTCCTTCCAGCAACATCTACATTAGTCTGTAAAAAAAATCCCATAACCATAGCCTCCATACAAATCAGGAAAAAAGGGCGCAGGAGCCCTTATGGAAAAAAGGGTTCCCATAGGTGCCTATGATAAATGCTACGACTGGCGGCAGAAAGGAGAAATTTGGGCACATGATAGCAGCCGCTATCAGGCGCATGCCAGTGCCAGTGGTGCTTGGATACCCCCAAATCACGGATTCGACTATTCGGCCGTGATTGAAAAAAAAATCCAGAAACGGGGTGATTAATTTCCGGATTTGAGACAGACTCATGAATTAGACTTAGATTTTTCCTGTGAATGAGGCAATCACGGCTAAACACATGGAATAGCGTTTAAGCTATTATTAGAGCCCCCATACATGCTACAATCCCCCAAATTGCATGGATTATAAAGGTGATAAGGGGCTACAATTTAACAAAAAACATACCAAAAAGAACTTTTAGTTTTTAAGAAAATTGATTTTAAAGTTAAATCAACATTTTAAATGGGGCTATTAATTGGTAAGAATTGGTTTTAAACAGGGAAATACACTTTAAGCAATCACAGAGGTGATGGCGAGTCCCAATGGCACCTGGCGGTGGTGGTACAACTGAAGAAGGATGAGTGGGCATCTCCACAAAAACACCCAGAGAGGTCTTTGTAAATGTTTTTTGTTTTTCTCTTGCATTGATAGCAATGACATGGCAGCAAAGTTGTCCAATAAATCAGCCCAAAAATTGTAGCATCTGTGGACCCTGGTGGGTACACCGACTGCTGTTGTTGTTAAATACGACATGAGAGGTGGCAGCAGGAGGACTAAGCAGCACTCTGCGGCAGCACAGAAGAAGTGTATGGCACCCCACTGGTGGCACCACAGTACGATAAATTATCAGCCCAAAAATTGTAGCATCCGTGGACCCTGGTGGTGGGTACACAGACTGCTGTTGTCGCTAAATATGACATGAGAGGCGGCAGCAGGAGGACTAAGCAGCACTCTGTAGCAGCACAGAAGAAGAGTATGGCACCTCACTGGTGGCACCACAGCACGATAAATCAGCCCAAAGATTGTAGCTTCCGTGGACCCTGGTAGTAAAACACAACATCAGCAGCAGCGAGGAGGAGGACTAAGGACTCAGCAGCAAGGCTTGGTGTACAGAGGCGCCAGAGTAGAATAAAAACGTTTAAAAACCGTCTAAAAGAGGGGGATGTTCAGGTGGACTTACCTCCCTCAAAAATATAAAAACTCAATTGAGACTCTATTATATTTTTGAGGGAGGTAAGTCCACCTGAGCATCCTCCTCTTTTAGACGGATTATTAAACGTTTTTATTCTACTCTGGCGCCTCTGTACACTAAGCCTTGCTGAAATCTTGATTCCACCCTCGGTGGAGGGGTGCTACCCCGTTTCCTATCTACAGAGAGCGACATCTTAAAAACCTGAGTGGGGTCAGGTTTTAATACTCCCCACCTGCACTTGAAGTGGTTGCCTATGGGTAACCCATGTTTGTGAGTATATCTAAGATTTTTTGCTTTAAACCACAACCAACTTAACAATATTACACCATATTGGGCTCTTGATTTCTCTTCGTTCTTCCAAGGACTCAGCAGCAGCACAGAAAGGCATAGCCCCTCATTGGTGGCACCACAGCACGATAATTGTGCCCAAAAATTGTAAGTATCTGTGGACTCTGGCATTGGGAACACAGACTTTAGTAGTTAAACACAACATCAGCAGCAGCAGGAAGAGGAGGATTAAGGACTCAGCAGCAGCACAGAAAGGCATGGCCCCTCATTGGTAGCACACAGCACGAGAATTGTGCCCAAAAATTGTAAGTATCTGTGGACTCTGGCATTGGGAACAGGAAGATGACTAAGTACAGGAGGACGACTGAATACAAGTGATGATATACAGTAAAATAATAAAGAGCACAAAAATTAGTGGACAGCGGCCTGCCTGCACTAATAGAACAGTACAATGTCACTGACTAATCTTAGTGTCTAAACAGTGGCAGTGACCGCAACTAACTGAAGTTGATCACTGGCTATGAGCTGAATACAAGTGATATACAGTAAAATAATATAGAGCACAAAAATTAGTGGACGGCGGTCTGCCTGCACTAATAGAACAGTACAATGTCACTGACTAATCTTAGTGACTAAACAGTGGCAGTGACTGCAACTAACTGAAGTTGATCACTGGCTGGCTGGCTCAGCTAGCTAACAAGTATACAGTAATAGAGCAGTGGAATCAGTGTGAAGTTGAACCTGCCTGCACTAAGCATAGGAATCGGTACACTGTCACTGACACTGACTACACTGACTACAGCTAACTGAAGTTAATCACTCACTGGCTAGCTAAATACAAGGATATACAGTCACTAATAGAGCAATAGAATCAGGGAACCTGCCTGCACTAAGCACAGCAATCAGTACACTCTCTGACTGAAGTACACTGACTACAACTAACTTAAGTAATCACTCACTGGCTAGTTACATATTTAGTAGTGGTGCATTGTGGGTAACCACAAATCTTCACTTATAGCTATTACAAATATATTTCTGTTTTAAGAAGGCAAATTTCACCAAGCGTCACCTTAAAATAAAGACGTTTACTTGCACATAAAAAATGTGTATTTCACACAAGAGGCATTTTTTTTCTTAAGAAATATTTCTCATTATCACAGGAAAATAGTTCAATACTAATGTTAAAGGATTATTTGAAAAGTCCCATGTGATATGAAGTAATATGAACCACAGATATTACTTACTGAATCAAGTCAATAAATCATTAGTTCTGCCAAGTGAACACTGTAAGTACAGGATGGTCAGTAATAATATCTTTGGTTAGTGCTCCTGGTTTTTACTGCACACATTCATGCTGACTGTGGCATGTTTCCTCTCTGAGTAAGTAGATGTAATGTTAATCATTTGGTAGCCTGTGTTAAGTCTCCTGATTGATGCCAAATAATTTTATGAGCATAGGGGATAAACGAGTATAGACTTTTTACTTTTACTAATGGAATGACCAGTCCTAATTATTGTATAGATAGCTTTTTACTTAATTTGTATTTGCACCATTACTTGCAAGAGAGGTTCATGTTAGTATATCTTTATACATTACAAATATCACTCATGGAAAGGCGAGGGGGGATTACATTGTCAATAGGGTGAATGAAACTGAAAAACACACATGCAAATGACTAAAATCAAGAATGCATTGACCTGTGATGTCACAAGAAGCATTATCCAATTTATAGAGGGGTGTACAGATTTTATTGAATGAATCTCAATGATGCTATTCAGTTTGCCATTTCCAATAGGTATAGATAGATAGATAGATAGATAGATAGATAGATAGATAGATAGATAGATAGATAGATAGATAGATAGGTTTATATAGTGTATATGTGTTTATTATTGTACTGGAAATTGATTGACATTAATAGCTGCTTGTAAGGAAATAGAAATTTGTCAGTATTTTGCGGCAGTAACCCTGGGACTCCATACAGCACAACAATTTATTTCCAATGAGCATGCACAAAGTAAGATTTATGACTTTTGCTGCTCAGATGACATTCTTTTACATAGTTGCCAAGCGACAGAAAATTAAAGAGATCTGCGAGTACTACAGGGCGTGTTGTTGTAATGAGAAAGAAGAGACAGTGGCAATAAGAAGATAATTAACGCAACAACTTGTGAAAAATTAAAGTGTTTCTGTCTTTCCTTTTTGAATCTCTGAGAATAAACATTGCAGTTGTTAATTTAACTGCTGATCTTCACTCCATCCCTGAAGAATATTAAGGATTAATCATCTGCTTCACAGCAACAAGAGATAAGACCTGAGTGAATTTAAATATCACCAGTGGTGCTCAACTGGATTCCGGATATCCGGGTAACTCGGATATCCAAACTTTTTTCAGCTATCTGACCGGATTCGGATTTCGGATACCTGGGCCCAAATCCGAATAGCAAACCGCAGATATTTGGTTGCATACTCGGATATCCGCAGATATTCGGCGGATATCCGGATCCGAATACTGTAACTAAGGGGATGACACCTTGACCAGCCCCACCTGACCTCATTGAGCCAAATAGAGGCCTCCCAGCCTAAGCCCTGGCACCCAATCATGATGAGAAATCTCGTCCTGTGTGACTGCTCAGTCACTGAGAGACATGCTGCAGTGCTACTGGCCTAGCAGTGCTGTATACAGTGATAAACCTAAAGCTGTTCAGTGATTAACCCCTTCACTACACTATTGTTGTATTGTTAATTAGCTTGATTTCATTGTGTGACTGTCAAAGTGTGTGCTGTGCTGCAGGGCTGCTGCAGCTGCTATGTGTCTGTGTATGTGCTGTGCACAGAGCAGGCCAGCTGCTGCCTGCTGGCCAGCTATTAGCCTTAGCCAGCTACAGTATAGGTTAGGTTAGGGATTAGGGAATAGGATTACTGTGTTATTGTGTAGTTAGTACTGCAGTCAGTGCTAGTAGTTGTTAGTAGTAGTACTACTGTGTTAGCTTTCTACGGAACTGCTGTGCTGTGAGCAGTGCCAGTGTGACAGTTAGTGTGCACTAGTGTCTTCTCCTCTGCTGTCTGACTGTCACTCGGCACTTGGCACGTGGCAATTGGCACGTGGCACTTGGCACGTGTCACCTGGCACTTGGCACGTGGCAATTGGCACGTGTCAAGTGGCAATTGGCACGTGTCACGTGGCACCTGGCACGTGTCACTTGGCACGTGTCACGTGGCACTTGGCACATGTCACGTGGCACTTGGCACGTGCCACATTACATGTGCCAAGTGCCACTTGACATGTGCCAAGTGCCACATGGCGCATGCCAAGTGCCACATTACAAGTGCCTCGTGACACATGCCAAGTGCCACGTCACACGTGCCAATTGCCACATGCCACGTGCCAAGTGCAAAGTGCCAAGTGCCAAGTTCCATGCGCCAAGTGCCAGGTGCCAATCGGATCTGGATTTTGAAAAGGGGTCCGAGCAGCACTGAATATCACTAGTTTAACCCAATAGTCTCCCTAATTTGACACAATTAACATTTTTAATTAACAGTGCATATTTACTCTGTGAGAATTGAAAATTCTTTTACATTCAGATGGGCTGCTCTTAGATTCAAAGATCTTATTTAAGATACATCTCATGGAAACCAGGAAATTGATTTTTGCAAGTTTTATTTACTTTGATGTGGATATACAGTATATGGATGACGTTTTTAAGGTTCATGCGAATTAAAAAAAGGGATGTCATTGTTAGCGCATAGAGACCATTGAGGTGTCTTATGTGACAATTCATTTTTCCTATGCTTTCCAGGCATTTACACCTATCAATCAGGAGGAAATATCAGAGCAGTACTGGGTTAATCTTGGTGCACTTGAGATCATGGCATGTAAGCCAATAAAATGCAATTTTACAGTGTCCCACGTTGATGGTCTATCATACATTTTTGCAAATGTATACATTTTGAGTACAAAACGTTATGTAATGAGCACTAATGTTTTCTCTGCTGCTGATAGCACTTATAGGCTAGTGCTGAGCATGTGATGTCTTAACCATTTATGCCGCCTGTACATGATTGTCATGTCAAGGCGGCTGCTGCTGTGCTGCTGCGCGCTCCCGTGCGAGATTAGTTCCCATTCATTGATCTAAGTCCCCAGTAGAAAGACCGACGATCTTTCTATTATTACATTTAAAATTAACTGTTTACCTCCCACACTAAAAATTACCCTGCCTCTCTCCACCCCTTCCCCAACCCTCTGTGTCACAGCACAGCTGTCAGCTCTCTGTGAGAGCTCTCTGAGAGCTGAGATGCTGCAACATCATGACTTCTGGGTTCATGGCCATCTTGAATAATAAGAAAACTTCCCTGCAACTCAGTGGATGAACTGAGAAATGTAGGACTGTAAGGAGAGGGTCATGGACGCAAGTAGAAGACCTGGTTCAGTTAGTATGTTTATTTTAATTTTCTTACCACCTCGTGTTATTAATAATATTATCTGTCTCTATATATTGCCAACATCTTCCGCAGCACTGTGCAGAGTATATTGTCTTGTCACTCAACTGTCCCTCAGAGGGGCTCACAATGAAATCCATACCATAATGCTTAGGGCCCGTTCACACTGCACGCGTTTCCAGCCGCGTTTTGGAAACGCGTGCAGGTGGCCAAAATGCACGACATCAGACATTGCATAGAGTGCAATGTCTAATGTTCACACTGCATGCGTTCCGGACCTGTGCGGTCCGGGAACGCATGCTGCACGCAGATTTTGCAAAAACGCGTGGCTGTCCCATTCACTTTTCAGTGATGGGATCAGCCACGCAACGCACACAAACGCGGATGGCCATGCGTTCGTACGCGTTGCGGTCCGCACGCATGGCCATCCGCATTTCTGATCTGAACGGGCCCTTACTCTCTTAAAGTGTCTTTATAATGGACTGTAATAAAAAGGAACGGGCCATATTAAAAAAAAAAAGAAAAAAAAAAACCTTTAGTAAAATGACCATACACAGGAAGTGTATGGCAATTTTACAGGTGTAATATAGAGCGATGTTAAGTATATCCACCCCTCAAATGAGTTGTATAATATAGACCAATGTTAAGTATAGCCACCCCTCAAATGAGTTATATCATATAAAGAACCAAAAAGAAAAAAGAAGGAGGGTTTAAAGGCACATTGATTGTCAGGTTATATATAAAACATAACATTTAATTACAATATTAATAATTGTTCACACATAACATAGTAAAAAATAGCCCTTATTGCACGTTTGTCACAATCCGTTACCTAGGCAACTGATTCTGAAAAACGAGCAATAAGGACAATATTTTTTACTGTGCCTTTAAACCCTTCTTATTTTTTCTTTTTGGTTCTCTGTGTAATTTTAGAGTTAGTTACGCAAGTTACATAGCAAACATTATGTACACAATGCACACTTTGCTAGTGTTATGTACAGTATGCAAATGGCTGAATGTGAGTTATACTAGCATCGCACATCTGTACACAGTACTATGTTACTTGTGGAAGTATCAGTAACATTGCTGTGCATTGCCTGCACACAGCAATTTAACCACAGTTTCTGGAACATGGCCCAGTGCTTGTGATTATTAACAATGCCAATAATTGCACAGATCTGCCCCCCAAAAAATTTGAGAGCTGTTTTGGTCATTCCACCTAATCTTTA
The DNA here is from genome assembly GCF_040937935.1 of Hyperolius riggenbachi. Classification (NCBI taxonomy): domain Eukaryota; kingdom Metazoa; phylum Chordata; class Amphibia; order Anura; family Hyperoliidae; genus Hyperolius; species Hyperolius riggenbachi. The sequence goes on along the minus strand of NC_090652.1, from coordinate 129,974,931 downwards.
TGTTTACCTAATACCTAAAAATAAATGGAAATAGATTCATAAAATGTAAGTTATATTACATTTTTTTCATGAAAATTCTTTTTTGAACTGAAATAAGCTCACTTACACACATTGAACTTGTATATGGAGACACAAAAATGAAACCCAGAGCCCAGTAGTGTAATTTGTTAAGCAGCAAGGTATATTAAAGTAACAATATGTGAAAATACTCACAAACATGGGTCACCTCAAAAGCAACCACTGTAAAGGCAGGTAGGGAGAATAGACCTGACCCAGTCAGGTTAAAAAGTCATTCTCTGTAGACAGGAAAGAGGTAACACCCCTCCACCAAAGTTGAGCTTAGGCACTAAAATTGTAAATAGGTTCAGAGGCCCTAAAATAGGGTAAAATACATTAAAAACTGTTTAAAAAGAGGAGGTAGTGGTGGACTTGCCTCCTTATTCAGTAGACAGAAACTCTGTCGATTTCAGATAACAATATGTTTTAGTTAAATACTCCAAAAGTGCAGCGCGTTTCACAGGCACAATCCTGCTTCATCAGGCAATACCAGTAGTCAGGGCCGGCCCGCTCATGAGGCGGGGTGAAACTTTTGCCTCAGGCGGCAAAATTCCAGGGGCGGCACCCGCCCGTCCGTGGGTGCGAGGAGCCGGCCGCCGAGCTGGAGGGGTAGCTGGCAGGACGGGGGTATTGGGCCTAGCGGCGGGGAGGGGGGTCGGACCCCCCCTCCCTCGCCTGGGTCCCCCGTGCTCCGCTCCCCTCCAGCCTTAAATACAAGCAGCCGCTATGTGTAAGAGGCACGGGCGGGTAGGACTCACCTCTTCCTCGTTCCAAGCGTGCGCTCCACTGACGTCACTTCCTGCAGCGTTGCAGGAAGTGACGTCAGTGGAGCGCACGCTTGGAACGAGGAAGAGGTGAGTCCTACCCGCCCGTGCCTCTTACACATAGCGGCTGCTTGTATTTAAGGCTGGAGGGGAGCGGAGCACGGGGGACCCAGGTGAGGGAGGGGGGGTACAACCCCCTCCCCGCCGCTAGGCCCAATACCCCCGTCCTGCCAGCTACCCCTCCAGCTCGGCGGCCCCCCAGAGCGCGCCCCCCACCGGGGGGTGGGGGGTGGCGGCGGCGGAATTTTTTTTTTGCCTCAGGCGGCAAATAGTCTAGGGCCGGCCCTGCCAGTAGTACAAAAAAACAATAACAGGTTTAGGAAGGAGCCAAGCACCTCAGGGCGCACTTTTGGAGTATTTAACTAAAACATATTGTTATCTGAAATTGACAGAGTTTCTGTCTACTGAATAAGGAGGTAAGTCCACCACTACCTCCTCTTTTTAAACAGTTTTTAACTTATTTTACCCTATGTTGGGGCCTCTGTTCCTATGTAAAAGTTTATTGCCTAGCACACACTAAACTCGATTCTTCTTCCCTGTGAGGCTTCTCTTGGTGCATTTAAGCTTGTTAGTAGCATCTGTTATGTCTCTGAAGCATCCAACAGTAGTCTGCCATCATTGTAATGCTCCATTTTCTCTGGTATCTCCTTTCCTAATCTTTAGTGTCTCGATGGAATCGTTCACCTTGTTTTTCACTCACAGCTCCCAAATTTTCAGGAAAGTAGTCAAGGTGTGACTGGAGGACATGCACTTTCAAACTCATCAGGCAACCTAAAGCTTGAAATGCTTTCAGCATTCGTCCGGTGATCTTTTTGGAATGAGGATATTTGTTATTGCCTAAAAATTTCTGTACAACTTCTTTAAAGGACTTCCGAGGCCAAATAAAAAAAAATTAAATACCTGCATCATATTTGAAGGCACGGAGGACGCTGCCCGTGCCCTCCGTGCCGTTCTGCTGGGTCCCTGCCGCTCAATAGCCCCCCGGGCTGGCTCCCGATCTCACGGCCCGGGTCGGGCTCTCCTGCCTCTACAATAATGGCTGCATGAGCTGGCCGTGGCTGCGCAGTCCACATAGCCACAAGTGCAGCTGCGCAGCTCTAGGGCCAACCCCCCGATTCACGCTACAGTAGCATGGATCGGGTGGTTGGCCCTAGAGCTGTGCAGCAGCACTCACGGCTATGCGGACTGCGCAGCTGCAGCCAGCTCATGCGGCCATGTTTGTAGAGGCAGGAGAGCCCGACCCGGGCCATGAGATCGGGAGCCGGCAAGGGGGACTATTGAGTGGCGGGGATCCAGCGGAACGGCATGGAGGACGCGGACGGCTTCCTCTGTTCCTTCAAATATGATGCAGGTATTTAACTTTTTTTTTATTTTGCCTCGGAAGTCCTTTAAATGCAATTTAAATTCACTGGATTCTTCAGGAAAGATTAAACCCTTCTACCATTAGAAGAACAGACTCAGAGCTGAGGCTTACACATAAAGCATGCTGCTGGGTATCCCAGTAGTCAGACATGTTACTCAGAGCAGCACTTGTATTCACCTCATTGACTGGGGAGGAGGGGCAGATCTCTGCAAAAAAAAGGTTTACCTGCAAAAAACAACAAAGGGCCAGAAGAGGGACATGAGTAAATAGATTTTTTCCCCCTAAAACTTGCTTAGCTTTAGTATATATTGCTGACAATCAGAGTTACAGTGCTATACTTTTTTCAACTAACCCAGACAACTCCTTTATGTTTTTGTTTTTTTTTGTGTGTTTTTTTTCTTGGGGCATTTTATATCTTAAATGCGAATGTGAATTAATTAATAGTAATTTGGACTTTAAATTTGGTTCAAACACCATAATTTAAAAAATACCACAAATTAAAAAAAAATAATAATAATTGAAGCCAATATTGCATTTTGTGGCAAATCATGGCGACTTGGAGTTTTTTTCAATATGTTATTTGTTTTCAGCACACAAAAAATACATGGAAATTTGATGAAAATAATTGAACAGCTTTTTAGTCGCAGCTTTTTTAGTCTATCTACCTACCTACCTACCTATCTATCTATCTATCTATCTATCTATCTATCTATCTATCTATCTCTATGCCACATAGACCTTGAATGCTAAAAAAGTTTAAAAACATGTATTTTCTGATCATCAACTTATAAAACTAAAATATATTTGAATTATAGGTAGATAAGCATTCTTTTAGGGTTCCTACTGTTGTCGTTTGAAACATAAAATATGCTTGTTCAAGTTGGATGTGGGAAAGGGGAGGATGAGATCATTTGTCATGTCTGATTTATGTTTTCATTCTTTAAACACCATTCTTATGCAAATCAGTTTTAGTTGCAGTCCTATATACTATATGTTCTAGTTAATCCTGGAATAAAGCATTCATGCGTGATAGGCTGTAATCAGATTTATGACATGCAATGTCAGACTCTTAAAGACAAAATCATACATGCTACCACATTTACATACCTTTAACAGGTGGCTGGAAAGACCATCATAGTGCACTATGCTAATTTAGACAAACTTGAGGGTGACCAGTCACCCTGTAAAAAAAACATAGAGACACGGGGAGCCCAAATTGTGCAGTACTTCACAAATAATAAGTGAAGCAAAATAATATAAACAGAGGTTACTCACAAAGGGAGGTTGCAAAGGGGCAACCAAGCACTGTAGGCAGGTGGAGATCAAAAAACCTGACTCCATTTGGGGGTTCAGGCTAACCGGAGATGGTCGCACTTTTTGAGGAAAAAGCCCTCGGGACCCATAAACTGGGTCCAAGGATATCCCCTACCCTGAGCTGAGGGGAATATACAATGCACAAACAGGATGAAAAGGCACCCAGAAAATTATAAAATTAATTAAAACAATAAAATAATTAAAGTTTGATGTGGCTTACCTCAATGAAGACATATTCATATAAAATGAACTTTAATAGCACTAGCCTACATCACTTTTTTTTCATTGCTCGGTTTTCTGAACAGGTAACACCCGTGACAAAAAATGTATGGGAATTACTGATAAAGTCTGTATTCTTTTTCAAGTCCATTGTTTTTTACTTACATATTGACTCCAATGCATTTATTTAAAGAGAGTCTGAAGTCTCTAAAAAAAAAGTATTTTTATTTTAAAAATATGTTTAATATTTTATCCCTAACTAAACCTCCACATCCCTGCCGCTATAAACTATCTAAATCCCCCCAATCTCCCCGGGCACACTACGGGGAGCGCTTCCGTGTGAGGCAGGGCTATGAGCTGCAGCCCTGCCTCACACGCGTCTGTGAGCAGCGCATCGCCGCCTCTCCCCCGCCCCTCTCAGTCTTCCTTCGCTGAGAGGGGGGCGGGGGAGAGGCGGAGATCCGCCACTGACAGACGCGTGTGAGGCAGGGCTGCAGCTCATAGCCCTGCCTCACATGGAAGTGTACAGGGCAGTAAAATCAACAACCAAGAAAGTTGTGGATTTTGCAGGGGAGAGGGAGGGGGGAGTTTGGGGGATTTAGATAGTTTATAGCGGCGGGAATGCAGCGGTTTAGTTAGGACTAAAGTATTAAACAAATTTATGAAATAAAAAGATTTTTTTTATAGACTTCAGAGTCTCTTTAAGTTTCAAAAAATAACTGTTACCCATTTAAGTACTTGACCTAAGCTTCACTGGGCTTCTGCAAAGCCAATACACCTGCTGGTAACCCTTCTTTTTTCATCATTCTTTTTGTGCATTCATCTTAGAGGAACATGCTCAAATATCAACCCAAGAAAATTGAAGTTTTAGTATTAAAACTTTGTATTGAGTTTTAAAATAAAGAAAAGAAAGAACATACATGTGAAGGAGCAGGTACTTTATCATGGTACATAAAATAGTAAACCAACATCCATAGTATGCAATAAACAAGTTGCACGTGAAAAGCCATCTAGTCATATCCTGTAACTAGTACCACCCCATACCCTAAAAGGGGCGCTGTAGCAAAGATTCAATATAGATGTGATCTTTAACGAGTCACTTCAGAAGAGGCACATAAGACCACATAGATAGGTGGTTCCTGCAAACAAACTTTCGATAACCTTCAGTGAGCAAATTGTTGGTATAGCTCAACAGGTAAATGTATACGTGCACCATGAGTGAATACCTGAAAAGAAAGTTTAGGTAAGAAAGAAAAGACAAGAGGTGAGGGAGTAAAGGTAAGTAGTGTTGCTCGAATACAATCCGTGATCACGGCATAGCCGTGATTCACAAGCATTTTTTCACTATCCAACATCATGATCAGAATCCATGATCAGGAGTCGATCACGAATTCAGCCGTTATTTTGTGTATTCTGCCCTGATCACAGAAAAAATTGCCGTGATTATAAGCTGAAAAGCTGCCGACTTCAGAGGTTAATACCAAAGCCACCTTACATGATATAAAAACCAAATTTGCCAGATATGTTGGGTAGAACAGTGGGAACAAGGGATTTATTCCCCAAAAAGACCTTTATAGTTTTTGAGACAATAGATTTTAAAGGTTCAAAGGAAAATAGTATACATTTAAATGTGGTAATGACAGTTAATGTATTTACTGCATTTACATGTATACTTTTTTCCTTTGAAATTTCCTTTGAACGTTTAAAATAGATTATCTCAAAAACAATAAGGTCTTTCTGGAAAAAAAAATGTTTCCCCCTTTTCCCACTGTTCTACTTAACATATCCTGCAAGTTTGGTATTTATATCATGTAAGGGGGCTTTGCTATTACCCGCTAAAGTCGTTGGGTTTTGGCGGGATTTAATCACAAATACTTTTTCAATGGAAACTTTAAATTAGATTTTCTTAACCACTTCCCGACCGCCGTATATACAATTGGCGGCCGGGAAGTGCACCCCGCAAGGACCGCCGTATAGACAAATGGCGGCGGTCCTTGTAGGGGCATGGGCGGAGTGATCGCGTCATCAGTGACGCGATCCTCCGCCTCCGCCTGGCGCCGCTCACCCGCCGCAACATTCCGCCGGCCATACGGAAGCGCCGGCGGGATGTTAACCCGACGATCGCCGCATACAAAGTGTATAATACACTTTGTAATGTTTACAAAGTGTATTATACAGGCTGCCTCCTACCCTGGTGGTCCCAGTGTCCGAGGGACCACCAGGGCAGGCTGCAGCCACCCTAGTCTGCACCAAGCACACTGATTTCCCCCCCCCCCCTGCCCCAGATCGCCCACAGCACCCATCAGACCCCCCCTGCCCACCCCCCAGACCCCTGTTTGCACCCAATCACCCCCCTAATCACCCATCAATCACTCCCTGTCACTATCTGTCAACGCTATTTTTTTTTATCCCCCCCCTGCCCCCTGCTCCCTCCTGATCACCCCCCCCACCCCTCAGATTCTCCCCAGACCCCCCCCCCCAGACCCCCCCCCCCATGTACTGTATGCATCTATCCCCCCTGATCACCTGTCAATCACCTGTCAATCACCCATCAATCACCCCCTGTCACTGCCACCCATCAATCAGCCCCTAACCTGCCCCTTGCGGGCAATCTGATCACCCCCCCACACCAATAGATCGCCCGCAGATCCGACATCAGATCACCTCCCAAATCCATTGTTTACATCTATTCTCTCCTCTAAACACCCACTAATTACTCATCAATCACCCATCAATCACCCCCTATCACCACCTGTCACTTTTACCTATCAGATCAGACCCTAATCTGCCCCTTGCGGGCACCCAATCACCCGCCCACACGCTCAGATTGCCCTCTGACCCCCCCTTATCAATTCACCAGTGCATTAATTACATCTGTCCTTCCCTGTAATAACCCACTGATCACCTGTCAATCACCTGCCAATCACCTATCACCCATCAATCACCCCCTGTCACTGCCACCCATCAATCAGCCCCTAACCTGCCCCTTGCGGGCAATCTGATCACCCACCCACACCAATAGATCGCCCGCAGATCCGACATCAGATCTCCACCCAAGCGCAGCGTTTACATCTATTCTCTCCTCTAAACACCCACTAATTACCCATCAATCACCCCCTATCACCACCTGTCACTGTTACCCATCAGATCAGACCCTAATCTGCCCCTTTGCGGGCACCCAATCACCCGCCTACACGCTCAGATTGCCCTCAGACCCCCCCTTATCAATTCGCCAGGGCATTATTTACATCTGTCCTTCCCTGTAATAACCCACTGATCACCAGTCAATCACCTGTCAATCACCCATCAATCACCCCCTGTCAATGCCACCCATCAATCACCCCCTGTCACTGCCACCCATCAATCAGCCCCTAACCTGCCCCTTGCGGGCAAACTGATCACCCACCCACACCAATAGATCGCCCGCAGATCCGACATCAGATTACCACCCAAGCGCAGTGTTTCCATCTATTCTCTCCTCTAAACACCCACTAATTACTCATCAATCACCCATCAATCACCCCCTATCACCACCTGTCACTGTTACCCATCAGATCAGACCCTAATCTGCCCCTTGCGGGCACCCAATCACCCGCCTACACGCTCAGATTGCCCTCAGACCCCCCCTTATCAATTCGCCAGTGCAATATTTACATCTGTTCTCCCCTGTAATAACCCACTGATTACCTGTCAATCACCTATCAATCACCCATCAATCACCCCCTGTCACTGCCACCCATCAATCACCCCCTGTCACTGCCACCCATCAATCACCCGCTGTCACTGCCACCCATCAATCAGCCCCTAACCTGCCCCTTGCGGGCAATCTGATCACCCACCCACACCAATAGATCGCCTGCAGATCCGACGTCCGATCACCTCCCAAGTGCAGTGTTTACATCTGTTCTCTACCCTAAACACCCACTAATTACCCATCAATCACTCCCTGTCACTGCTACCTATCAGATTAGACCCCTATCTGCCCCTAGGGCACTCAATCACCCGCCCACACCCTCAGAATGCCCTCAGACCCCAGCCCTGATCACCTCGCCAGTGCATTGCTTGCATCTATTCCCCCCTCTAATCACACCTTGAGACACCCATCAATCACCTCCTGTCACCCCCTAGCACACCTACCCATCAGATCAGGCCCTAATTTGCCCCGTGTGGCCTCCTGATCACTCGGCCAAACCCTCAGATCCCCCTCAGACCCCCTTCCGATCACCTCCCCAGTGCATTGATTGCATCTATTTTCCCCTCTAACCACCCCCTGAGACACCCATCAATCACCTCCTGTCACCCCCCTAGCACTCCTATCCATCAGATCAGGCCCAATACAACCTGTCATCTAAAAGGCCACCCTGCTTATGACCGGTTCCACAAAATTCGCCCCCTCATAGACCACCTGTCATCAAAATTTGCAGATGCTTATACCCCTGAACAGTCATTTTGAGACATTTGGTTTCCAGACTACTCACGGTTTTGGGCCCATAAAATGCCAGGGCGGTATAGGAACCCCACAAGTGACCCCATTTTAGAAAAAAAGACACCCCAAGGTATTCTGTTAGGTGTATGACGAGTTCATAGAAGATTTTATTTTTTGTCAAAAGTTAGCGGAAATTGATTTTTATTGTTTTTTTTTTCACAAAGTGTCATTTTTCACTAACTTGTGACAAAAAATAAAATCTTCTATGAACTCACCGTACTACTAACGGAATACCTTGGGGTGTCTTCTTTCTAAAATGGGGTCATTAGTGGGGTTCCTATACTGCCCTGGCATTTTAGGGGCCCTAAACCGTGAGGAGTAGTCTTGAAACAAAAATGACCTGTGAAATCCTAAAGGTACTCATTGGACTTTGGGCCCCTTAGTGCAGTTAGGGTGCAAAAAAGTGCCACACATGTGGTATCGCCGTACTCGGGAGAAGTAGTATAATGTGTTTTGGGGTGTATTTTTACACATACCCATGCTGGGTGGGAGAAATACCTCTGTAAATGACAATCTTTTGATTTTTTTACACACAATTGTCCATTTACAGAGGTATTTCTCCCACCCAGCATGGGTATGTGTAAAAATACACCCCAAAACACATTGTACTACTTCTCCCGAGTACGGCGATACCACATGTGTGGCACTTTTTTGCACCCTAACTGCGCTAAAGGGTCCAAAGTCCAATGAGTACCTTTAGGATTTCACAGGTCATTTTGAGAAATTTCGTTTCTACTCCTCACGGTTTAGGGCCCCTAAAATGCCAGGGCAGTATAGGAACCCCACAAATGACCCCATTTTAGAAAGAAGACACCCCAAGGTATTCCATTAGTAGTATAGCGAGTTCATAGAAGATTTTATTTTTTTGTCACAAGTTAGCGGAAATTGATTTTAATTGTGTTTTTTCACAAAGTGTCATTTTCCGCTAACTTGTGACAAAAAATAAAATCTTCTATGAACTCACCATACTCCTAACGGAATACCTTGGGGTGTCTTCTTTCTAAAATGGGGTCATTTGTGGGGTTCCTATACTGCCCTGGCATATTAGGGGCCCTAAACCGTGAGGAGTAGTCTTGAAACGAAATTTCTCAAAATGACCTGTGAAATCCTAAAGGTACTCATTGGACTTTGGGCCCTTTAGTGCAGTTAGGGTGCAAAAAAGTGCCACACATGTGGTATCGCCGTACTCAGGAGAAGTAGTATAATGTGTTTTGGGGTGTATTTTTACACATACCCATGCTGAGAGGGAGAAAGATCTCTGTAAATAGACAATTGTGTGTAAAAAAAATTAAAAAATTGTCATTTACAGAGATATTTCTCCCACCCAGCATGGGTATGTGTAAAAATACACCCCAAAACACATTATACTACTTCTCCTGAGTATGGCAATACCACATGTGTGGCACTTTTTTGAAGCCTAACTGCGCTAAGGGGTCCAAAGTCCAATGAGCACCTTTAGGCTTTACAGGGGTGCTTACAATTTAGCACCCTCCAAAATGTCAGGACAGTAAACACACCCCACAAATGGCCCATTTTGGAAAGTAGACCCTTCAAGGTATTCAGAGAGGGGCATGGTGAGTCCGTGGCAGATTTCATTTTTTTTTTGTCGCAAGTTAGAAGAAATGGAAACTTTTTTCTTTTTTTTTTTTTGTCACAAAGTGTCATTTTCCGCTTACTTGTGACAAAAAATAATATCTTCTATGAACTCATTATGCCTCTCAGTGAATACTTTGGGATGTCTTCTTTCCAAAATGGGGTCATTTGGGGGGTATTTATACTATCCTGGAATTCTAGCCCCTCATGAAACATGACAGGGGGTCAGAAAAGTCATAGATGCTTGAAAATGGGAAAATTCACTTTTTGCACCATAGTTTGTAAATGCTATAACTTTTACCCAAACCAATAAATATACACTGAATGGTTTTTTTTTATCCAAAACATGTTTGTCCACATTTTTCGCGCTGCATGTATACAGAAATTTTACTTTATTTGAAAAATGTCAGCACAGAAAGTTAAAAAAAATCATTTTTTTGCCAAAATTCATGTCTTTTTTGATGAATATAATAAAAAGTAAAAATCGCAGGAGCAATCAAATAGCACCAAAAGATAGCTTTATTAGTGACAAGAAAAGGAGCCAAAATTAATTTAGGTGGTAGGTTGTATGAGCGAGCAATAAACCGTGAAAGCTGCAGTGGTCTGAATGGAAAAAAAGTGGCCGGTCCTTAAGGGGTAGAAAGCCCTAGGTCCTCAAGTGGTTAAAAACTATAAGGTATTTTTGAAAAAAAATTATGGATTTTGAAAAAATCCATGCAATTTTGGGGATTGGGTTATGTATGGGGCTTTGCTATTAATTTTAACGTCAAATCTGTGATCACAATCGTGATCACGGATTTTAGAGGCAATCGCGACAAAAATCTGACTCAAATCCGGTAGCCCACATCAAATCCAGCCACGATTACGGCATAGCCAGTCTCAAAACCCAGTCTCTTCTTAAGCAATGTACAGAAGAAACTCTCTACCATGGCCAAAAACCCAATACATAGCCTCCAGGTAGGAGCGCAACATGGTTTCTAAGAGCTCCCTACTATGTCTTTGGCCTCTTGTGAGTCTCTAAAATCTATCCAGACTGCCCACTTAAAGGAGTCATCAGGCGGTATTAAAGAAAATAAGTGCTACTTACCGGGGGCTTCCTCCAGCCCAAATGGCCATACCCACCTATAACCATAAAGGGACTTAAAGTGAAAGCAAGTTTTAAAACATTCATATTTAGTAAATGGTTGTATTAACACATTGACATTTCTCTTTTATATGAAAAGTATACAGTTTGAGTAGATTTAAAGAGGAACTGCAGTGAAAATAACAACATGAAAAATGTGCTTAATTTTTATAATAATTATTTATAAATGATTTAGTCAGCGTTTGCCCATTGCAAAATCTTTCCTCTCCCTGATTTACATTCTTTTTTTTTTTTAAAGAGAATTTTTATTGAGTTTTAACAACAAGCTCTGAAAGAGAGCTGAAAAACAAAGAACATCAAAAACAGAAAATTATTCCATCACAGTGCAGTCTAGGTATCAGCAGCGAATATGCAGATAGGGAAGAGTCATCTTTACAGCAGGTAAGTGTATACAGTGACATCAAATAATATCAAGAGCAGCTAAGACTGGTTCAAAGCGAGTGAAATGAGAGTACCATGGGAGGTAGAGGATAAGCGGTCTTGCTTAACTAGGTAGTTCAGACCATCAAATCTTGAACAGAAATGTTAACGTCTAGGTTTGGGATCACGGTGTCCAGAGAGTCCACCCACAACGACCAGACCTTGGAGAACTTATTAGCTTGATTTCTGGACTGATATGTCAGCTTGTAGAGAGGGAGTGTTGAGTTAACTAGTCTTTTCCAGTCGGCAAGATTGGGGGGGGGGGGGTATCAGATTTCCACTTAAGGACAATACTTTTCCTAACATAAAAAAGTAAAATTCTGATAAGTGTTCTTTTCCCACTGGTACATGAAATGTCGTGTAGTATACCAAGGAGACAGGCCTTGCTTGAGTAAACATCTGGGAGGCCCAGGGAGTCCCTTAAGAAGTGAGTTACCGATTTCCAGTATTTCTTGACTTGCGGGCATGTCCACACACAATGTAAAAAATCAGCATGAACTTGACCGCATTTAAAGCATCGGTCATCGTGCGGTGGGCCCATCTTATGTAAAAGGGCGGGTGATAAATAGACTTGGTGAAACCACTTCAGTCCTATTAATTTATCATATGCTGCAATTGACGTTTTGTAATAGGTATCAAGGAAGTCAGCCCAGTCATTCTCTGTCATACCCTCTATGGAGCTGGACCATTTTTCTTTTATAGAGCCAAATTTAATGGAGCACTGGGGGGTCAGTAGGAAACCATAGTACTTAGAGATTTGTTTGGTTTTGTCTTTCTGCAGGAGTAGTTTCTCTAGGCCGCTGGGATTCAAAGCTACATTAGATAGTCCAATCTGAGCCTTCAGTGCATGTCTGAGCTGGAAATATCTGAACAGAGAATGCCTAGGAATGCCAAATTCCTCATGGAATTGCAGGAAATCTTTAAATCTCCCCTCTGAGTATACTTGATGTAAATATTTAACATTGTAGTGGGACCAGAGTTTGGGACCCTGATTTACATTCTAACATCTATCATATGGCGGCATCTTTACTGCTGGCAGGTGATGTCTGTGGAAGGAGATGCTGCTTGGCAGTTGGAAACAATAGTTTTTTTCCACAATGCAACTAGACTCCCAAAGTGCGATGTCAGGACCATGGTGCTGACATCACACTGTGGGAGGGGTTTCACCACAATATCAGCCATACAGAGTCCCCTGATGATCCGTTTTAGAAAACGTATAGATTTCTCGTGGGAAAGACGATATCAGCTACTGTTGGGATAAAGTTCATTCCTTGGTTACAGTTCCTCTTTAAAGACAATGTAGTGATTAGTGACTAGGGATACACAATGTAATAAAGAATGGTCAATAAAAATACAGAGTTTT